>NW_007253738.1:0-16016 GCF_000164805.1 Carlito syrichta | reverse complement strand
CCAACTCAAAAAAAAAAAAAAATTGGGTGGACATAAATAGCACACATTTTATGTTGAAGTTTAGAAAAAACGTGTTCATTACATTATTAAACATAATCGAATATATGAATATATACATCCCAAATTACCACAGTGTTATTACTTGCACAGCATTTGACTTGGAAACACAGCTAAGGTGTTTGAGTTTCTGAAGTAGAAACAAGAATTTGTAACCTGATTATCCAACTATAAGGTGATTCCACAATTTCGGGCCCTGGAGCATGGATCCTAGTCCAAAAAGATAACACTCTGATTTCTGAAAAAGGATGTGTTTTCCCTTTGTTCTTCCATGGGATTAGTTTTGGAAAGGGAATATAAGAACACAAAGAGGGTGGGTCAGAATGGGTTTTTTTTAAAAAGCACTTAGATTTCATCAACTCTAGACTATTACTCTACCCTAGCTTTGAACTAAACCTATGCAGTTTGTTGATGATGAGTCAGCCAGAATAAGAATACGCTTTATGCATTTGGAGTCTGATCAGTATCTCTTTTGTGAAGGGAGACCCCATGACTCTCAGCAAGTTCTGTGCTGGATGCTGAGGGTTCATGAGGACCCAGGGCTACCCCTGCAATTCCTTCCCGAAGCCCACCATGGTCGGAAGCCAGCAGGTCGGTGGGATGGTCAGGCAGCTCCAGAGCTGTTGCTGTTTTGCTCAAGGCACACAGGATGCCACCACACATGGGGAGACTATGCTGGGAAAGGAACAAGTCACACTCCTGCATGCCCACTTCCAGACTGAACCAGCCCACTTGCATGGCACCTTCTGCCACGTTCAGGCTGGCTGCCTTACTTCACCAAAAAAAGAAGGAATTTCTGTTTCAAGCATTTTCTACCAAAACTGCAAGCAACAACACTGAATTTCTCAACACATTCTTCGATTTTATTCAAATGTTTTCCCTTCCTTCTCTTCCTAGTAGTGAAAAGCACAATTTTAATTAAGCAGGTACTGTTCTTCCTGTCTTTCATACACTCAATTTCTCAGTTTGCATCACAAATTACCTCAGGAGTGTGACATTACAGTGTGCTCTTCTATGGCATCTACAAAGAAAAATTGGGGTAGGAAAGAATTTGGGAACATGTGATATTAGAGGATGCTTTTCAGAATTTCAGTATCTTCAAAGAGTTAAGTATTCACAACATCTACCCTACACAGCTAGTATAGTGGGGAATAAAATTTCTAAAAATATATAGAAATCTCTGGGGATGTAACGTCAAATAATTTTAAGGCTTTTAATGCCAAGAACACATGTGGGGTGGTTATTATAGGATGACTAAGAAAAAATATACACATATATAAAATTTTTTCTACCTGCACATTACACAAGAAATTTTCACTATCTAGATAAGTGTTGTTTAGAAAGAAAACAGAAGCCATGTCTCATTGTCCCCAGTACAGTCCGGGGCCCTCTAAGATTCACTCCCATCAAGATGGGCCTCCCTCTCCCATCTTACTCCAGCAGCCTGAACAATGTCTGCATGTGAAAGGCCTAATAAGTATCTGAACGAATGAATGAAGCCAAGGACAGGTGTATAAACAGTGCAAAGTGGAGTCCCTGCCCTCGAGTGGTGTACAAAGGACTTAGGAAAGAGCACCAGAACAGGAAATCCCAGTAAGGAGCTGCCAGCAAGTGAAAGGTGTCCCTGGACCAGTTCCAAAGCACTGGGCTCAGAGGAAGTGGACAGAGGAAAGAGACAGCCAAAAGCTCCTCCCCTCACACCTTAAAGACACTCGTAGAAATCAGCAGTGAGGTCGGGCAAGTGGCTCACATCTATAATTCCAGCACTTTGGGAGGTCAAGGTGAGAGGATTGCATGAGCCCATGGGTTCAAAACCAGCCTGGGCAAGTTGGCGGGACTTCATCTCTATAACAATAAAAAAATTAGCCAGGCAATGTGGGGCGTGCCTGCAGTTCCAGCTACTTGAAAGGCTGAGATGGAAGGATCTCCTGAGCCCAGCAGGTTGAGGCTGCAGTGGCCATGAGCGCACCACTGTACTCTAACCTGGGCAACAGAGTGAGACTTCGACTCAAAAATAAAAATAAAAAAATAAAAGGAAAGAAATCAGCAGAGTAGTGTGCCTCCGTGTAGATATCCCAGCCCTACCTGACACTGATGGATGCACACACAGTGCAGACTGCTCCAGGGCCACTCTGGAAGCAGCCCATGGGATAGACAATGGCCTCTGCAGAACAATTACCACATAGACAATGGCCTCTGCAGGACAACTGGCACCTTAACACACACCCAACATCCCAACCATTCAAAGCATACTTTTCAAAAGTCAGAAGACATCACTCACGTGAACAGTAATTAGAGGGGAACTCAAGACAGGGACACCACAGGGGAGCACTAGAGCATCCAGGGTTCATGGTCCATCAGCACAGGCACACTAACATTCACTTGTGAAGTTGGAGACAATAAAGCCACAGCTGTAACACTTACCTTTACCAGAGATAATTTGCATCTCTACAAGACAAACCCCTACAAGTTAGCAAATCCCTACAAGTTAGCATGTAACATCACAGTGTTTGCATTCCAACTGAGATTAAGCAGCAAAGTCAGAGGAACTTTGGTTAGAAAATTAAATAATCTTGAGTGGATCTGTTAAAAAATGGTCCAGTATGATAGTACAAAACGTGCAATTTTCTTTTTTTCTTCCAAGTAGGAAATAATTTTTCCTTCAATGGTAACTGCTGACTGGGCCTGGGCCCTCCCGGTGACCTGCCCCCACAGCTTGGTGTGCTATACCCAAGGTCTGCAGCTTCTTCTCTTCTCTCTGCCCCACTAGCACTGCCTAAAAAGTGAAACCCACAGGATCGCTTAAACACCAGTCAGGTGAAAACAGGGATTGAAAACCCCAAGAGATTAATATTTATCCCCTGACAGCACATGGAGAGTATTTGTTCAAGGTTTATTGAGTATCTATGAATGCACAACTGACCAGATGAATAAATAAACCAAGAATTGGTGCCAGTTAAGTTGGTCTTGATGCTTCAGAGGATGTTCGTGCAGGGCTCATTAAACTGCTGAGCCTTTCGGGAATTCCCAACAACTGACAAAGACCCTCACCTTGACCATACTTTAGTTAGGGTCTCTGAGCCCTCTTCTCTAGGCCTCAACCGCGGGCTTTAAGCAAGAATCCTGCTAAATCAGTTTAAAGAGAACCCCCCATCTTTGATCCCTTATCATCTGGTCTGCCTTCAGCAAGAATCCTCCATCTTTGATGTCTCTTCTTAGAAATTTCCCATCTACTCATCCCTCACTATGCTTAATTATAAATCCTCAGCTCTCCCTGCTGTCTTTGGAGTTGAGCCCCATCTCTCTCTTCTATTGCAATAGTCTTGAATAAAATCTTCCTTGCTATTTTAACAAGTGCCAGAATGTTCTTTAACATTAGCACCTCAAAGAAAGCCTATCCAGTGAAGAAACAAGAAGTCCATAGCTATTATGATGCACTGTACTATGTAGATGTACTATGTACTGTGTAGGTAGAGGTGGCAACTCAGGGTGCCCTGGAGGACCAAGACAGGCTGGTCATGGCCCCTAATGCCAGCTGACATCAAGATCCTCCCTCTTCACTAAGTCATAGGGGAAGTGAGAGAATGGGGAGTAGGAAAGTATTGTTGATAAAAGAAAAGCCTCCAGAATAAAATGGACCTGAATTCAGATTCTAACCACCACCTAATAACAGTGAAACCTTCAGCAAGTTACTTTAGTCTAAAAGCATCCTTTTCCTTATCTGCAAATGAGGTTTAAAAGATCTACCTCATCAAGTATTGTGGTACAATTTTATTTATAATTATATTATAAATTTGTTCATCAGATATTTTTATCAGTTGCCTAAAGTTTAGTAAAATCAGCCCAGCACAAGTCAAAATTCTTTAATTATCTCAAAATTTAAAACAAAGACACATAAATTTTAGTGATGTTTTACTATATTTACAATTTTTACAAGCTAGATTACTTTTTATATTGTGAAACATATTTGTAAAAAAACATTCTGGTTTAAAAAACCATGTTCTTTGCAGAAAATTTAGAGAAAGTATAAATAAAATTTTTTTTAAATACCCATAATCTCATTTCCCAAAGATATGACTACAAACATTTTACAGTTTTTCTCTTTTTCTATTATTCATTGCTCTTGAAAATTGAGACTATACTTTTTAATTTTCTGCTTTTGTGTCTTAATGTATTACAAATCTTTCCAAATCACTATGCTAAAACTCTCCTGCAGTGTCATTTTTAATGAATGCACAACATGAACATGAGGCATTTAACCCCATTGGTGAGCCTGGAGGTTACTTCCAGTACTTCCCGCCATCAAGGAGAATGGGAGTCACATCCTAGTACATCAGTCTTTAAGTACATTTCTGGGCTTGTCCTTGGGTTCTTAAGATATGAAACTGCTGAGTCAAAGTAAAGGCAGCATGGGTAGTCCTTCTTCAACAGTACCAAATATAGACCCATGTGAAACTCCTTCCCTCCAACAATACCTGGTAATTTTATTAGAAAATAAGGTTGGCTTATTCACTAAATCTGACTTTCACACCGGCATGAGAACAGCTCTTGCATAATATCAAAATGCACAAGACAGAGGAGGGCCCTGCCCTCCAGCAGCAACGGCCTGGCAGGGATAATGCCCAGCAAGTGATGGTCTCTTGGGTGTAACTGCAGGACAGAGGGGACAGAGTGCTGGGGAACAGTCGGGTCCTGAACCAGTCTTAGGATCTGAGATAGCCCCTGAGGAAAGGGCCCTCAAAGTGAGGCCTGAGGACAGACAGCTGTGGCCAGACCACGCCTGAGCAACAGAGGAAATGATTTAAAGGTTCAAAGGTAGCCCTTTTAATTATTAGGCGAATGTTTCTAGGGTACTTAAAACATTTGTTCTGTTAAGTAGTTTAACCTAACCTGCAACTTTGTTATAAATTTGTTCATTAAATGCGGAAACAAAACAACAGCATCCAATCACCCTCCCTATTCTGGAAGAATCTTACGGCTAGAGGGATGAAGAGCACGACTTCCTACTGTAAAAGACAAAGGGCAGGGAGACCCTCTTCTACGACTCCACAGATGCACCAAGGGCATGAAATTCACTCAGTAAACACTCATCCAGTATCCACTATGCTCCAGGTCCCATGCTAGGAGCTGTGGATACAATGAAAATGACAAGTTCCCTGAGTAAGATGGTGAATCTTGAAAGACAGAGAAGCAAAGGGCTCAGTGCCCTCTGCAGAAGAAGAAAGCCTGGGGAGGAAGTGGTGGAAATACCAAAATGCACCTGATTATATATGTGTATTTTACACAAATATGTGCAAATTACACAAAAAGCCCCATGACATCCCCTCCACTCCTGCTGTCCAGATCAGAGAGCATTTTTAATTTTGTGCAGCCTCTTTTGTCAAAGACATGCTCTGTTGGAGTAGCTGAGGGCAGGCAGCCAAGTGTGGCAGATGAAGTCACCTGCCTGAGACCACTGGCAGTCACCAACAGGGAGGCCAGGATTCCCATCCACCTGTCTCCAAAGCCTGGTTTCCTTTCAGTAGGGCACAGCCCTCACCTAGCACTGTTGCATGCTAGCATGATCTGGTTACTGTGTGTCAGGAGGCCCAAAAGCCTCCCTTCAGAGCCACCCGCTGGATGTGTCCTTACCCCAGAGACCATTCCTTCCCAATTGCTAGCCCACTCAGGGGCCCTAACAGGAGGATCAGGATGGAAGGTGGGTCTCTGACCTTCCCAACAACCCAGAACTCTGTGTCCTTGGCCCTTCCCTATCCCACTGAGCACTACAAAACCCTTCAGAAGCACAATGCAAAACCACTGTTCTGAATGCAGAAAAGAGAAAATGGGTGTACACCTATATGCATTTATAAGGCCTCATTTATCTGGAATTCAAGATAAGACAATCTGCTATAAATCAAAAAGTTCATAAACTAAAGCTTAGACAACTTATTCACAAGAGACTTCCTCAGGCTCTTTACCCTCTATGGACTAGACTTCTGATCAGTTCTAAAAACTGGTTCCTGAACCCACAGTAAAGAAAAGTATAGCCAGGGCACCTTAGGCAGAAATGCTGAGAACAGCAAGTGCTGACAGGTGACCAGGGAAAATAAAAGGAAAGAGAACCGAAAAAAGTGGAAGACAAAAATTCTTGGCAGAAATAGTTGCACATGGCTCAGCAAGCCTAAGAACATCACCGTTTACAACACAGCAAATTATGTTTAAAATCATCACTTGAGATCATTAAGGAATGTTTACATTCTATTTATGAACACAAAGAAATAATTTATTTTTGAAAGATTCCCATCCTAAATGGGATATTTTGGTGCTTAATGGGTAAAAACCTAAACCATTCTGAAAACTCTGATATTCAGAAAGTTACTATCCTCTTTTCATAGTTGGCCATGGTTTTATTGTAAATGACTTTATAATTTGCATAAATCCATGTTGAGCTAATTCTTTGGGCTAAAGTCTGAATAGGAACAGTACTAATACTGCCCACTTTGCTAGAATCTAGCACATCAATATATGTGCATATGTGCAAATAGACAGATAAGGCTATAGATACACTGAAGGACATAATTTGGTCCATCTTATATTCAATGTTCTATAATAAGAGCTGACTAAAAGAGATGCCTCTGTAGTGAGTAGCATTTGTTTATAAGGCAAACGGTGCTCAGGTGCGAGATTTTATGACTAGCACAGGCCTGATTTACTGTATGATTGGAGACAAATCATTTGTCTTTTTGCACATCACTGATTTCCTTATTTGTAAAAATAAGATAATGATTTACCTTTCACACTCGGGAAATTTTAAACTACTACTACTACTACTAAAAAAAAAAAACTCTAGAAATACTTTACTTCATTTACATAAATAATTTAAACTTTGAATAACATGCTTTTAAACCTAAAGATTTTTCAACAAGATGCCTTACAAAGAAACAGACGTCTTAAAGCAAATGAAAATAATGTTACTTATACTTGTTATAAATCTCTATTTTAAGAAAACGGACAGCATTCTCAAAGTAATAAAAGAATGGCTGCAATAAATTCCTCTAAATGAATTTACTGTGTACAACCCTAGTTTCCATGGAGCTAAAAGTTGCTTTTATGATTTCCATTAAGTGGAGTCTTTTTTTACCATCAACCTTTTCTTGAAGGAAGTGGCAACTCAGCAGTGAACTAAATCTAACAATGCATGAGTTTAAGCCTGCAACAAAGGAGTTACAAAGATTCTGCCCAAAGTGCTGGGCTACTAACCTCTGACATCTCTCTCCTGACACCAAGGAAAAATAAAGTCAGTTGATGGCAAGAATGTGATCAGTTCCATTTTCTCTCTCGGACTAAATACAAGTATACACTGGAAGGGGAAGGAGTGGAAGGTGCAGAGGGAAAGGTCTGAAGGACAAAAATGCAAATCTCAAGGCAGCAAGTATGATAAATGGCCAGTTTTGTCAAAATCCAAGTTATGAAGGGCTTGAAACATACAGTTCGAGATTCCTCTTTTAAGAATAGCCTGCAGGTTCGAGACCTACCTGTGCAACTTGGCGAGACCTCATCTCTACAATAAATCAAAAATTAGCTGGGCGTGGTAGGGCGCGCCTGTAGTTCCAGTTACTTGGAAGGCTGAGGCGGAAGGTGGAGGCTGTGGTGGCCGGGAGCGGCCACTGCACTCCAGTCTGGGCGACAGAGTGAGACTCTAACTCAAAAAAAGAAAAAAAAGAATAGGATACAAATTATAAACACAAGACTGCAGTGGTCCTATTGTCTGGGAAGGGCCCCATGCAAGCGAGAGCCAGAAGCTTGAATCATTAAGTTTACAGTAAATCTGCCCCATAAATGATACCCAGAATCAGAATCAGGTTATTGAATAGGGTAGAATCTCAGGATGCTAAAAACTGCACGTGACCTTAGATACCACCTACTGTAAGTCTTCTCACAGGGCCACAGGTGACCAGAGATTGCAAAATGTCTAGAAGATTAGGTTGTTAGAAACTAAACAAAGAACCTAGGAGGTAAGGTGATCCAAATACATACATACACACACACACACACACACAAACACACACATGATGAGCAGCGAGGACCCTGGCCCAGCTATGGTGCTGGTGCTTTTCAAGAACACAACCACTAAGAAAAGCACAATTAGAGTTTCAAGGCGAAAGAAGGGGGGGGGGCTCCACTAATGGTGGAGCTTGGAGATGGCAGAAATGGAATGACAAGGAAATCAAAACACTGAGAAAGTGAAGGCCACAGTGATGACATGGATGGTGGCTCCTGAAGAAAGGTCCAAAGATGGGCTATGCAGAGGGGCCCCGAGTCAGAAGCCAGAACAAAAGGATGATGTGAGCATGGAGGAACTTGGGAATACAGCTGCAAATGAGGCATGCAAACACGTCTGGGAAGTGGTGAGGACTCAGCTGCTCCCAACATGCTCTCCAGTCTGCAGTTCTCACTTTCTGAGTAATCTACTCAGCTCAAACCATTCAGAAGTCCACCATCTCACTTTTTACCTCCAGGCTCTCTGCACCCCTGCTTCTGGGTTTTCAGTCCCTGAACATCTGCAAAAGCCCTCTGTCTCTGTCAGTCACCCCACAGCACCATCCCACTTCCTATCAACCAGGGGGATTATTTTTAACACTAAAATCTGATCGCATTAATTCAACGAATGTGTCAGGCTGTCTGAAACATTCATATCGTAAACATTTCTCCACCTTGTTCACCTCTCAACACCTACTTACTGAAAACTTGGCTCAAACTCCACCTCCTCTATGAAACTTCCTGGCCCTTCCTTGGCAATCTGGGCAAATCATCCTCTAAGATACACTGATTGGTCGGGTCTATAGTACGCTCAGGACTAGCCCATTGGTTCCTTGTTGGCAGGAAGCCCTGTCTTTTCATCCTTCCCTCATCGAGGAAGGAAACACTTGGGAGATGCTGGACCCTGGTTCAGGGGACAGCCAGGGATGACTGGGGAGGATGTGGTCAGAGCACGCCTCTTCTAGGGACGACCGGAAACGCAGTGAAGGATAATACACCTGACCCAAAAAGGACACATCGTGCCGGACACACGCCTTCGGGGAAGGGCTCGGGCTCAGAGATGGCACCAAGCGGGGCAGACTGGAAGGAACTGCTGGTCGGAGGTCAGGGCGCGACACTGCGGACGCGGAGAGCCCGGCGACGGCTGCGGGACCTGGGCGGCGACAGGCACCCCACACCCCTGCGGCAGCAACACAAGGGACCCCACGAAGTCGCAGCCGCGGTGACATGACGGGAGCGCGGCCGGGGATGGCATCCGGGCCGGGCAGCGCAAGGAACCGAGGACGACGCGCACGTGGGGCAGACGCGGGCCACTGGCGACCACGCAGGCCAGGACGACCCTGGACGGCGCGCGGGTCCCCTCCGGCCCAGCCCTACCTAGAGATGCGCCAGCACCAGCCAGAGGTGCGTTTGCTCAGCCCTCAGCACCGTAGCCTCCGCCGCAGCCGCCGGCTCACTTCCGCTTCCGCTCGAGGCGCTTCCGCCCGAGGGCCCGCCCCGTTCACCGGGGCGGGGCTGGGGCGGGACCTGGGCGGCCGGGCCCTGGAAGAACAGGAGGAGGGCAGCGCGCCGGAGGGTGGGCTGCGCAGGCGTCGGGAGAGACGCCTCGGTCCGTTGCCTCGGCAACCGTGCGGATTCCTCCCAGGCCGCTGGCCGCGCGGTCCTCAGCTTCCCGCAGGCATCTGTTTGGCACCGGCCTTGTCCCTCTTTGTTCCATAAAACTGTCCTGCCGGGTCGAGTGGTGGCTTGACCCTGGAACACCGGTAGTTGCTTCTCTGCAGGCTTGTAGGCTCTGGTCACCCGGGTCGCGGCGCGGTCTGCAAGGTGGCGGCGCGGACTGTGTGGACCGCGGGTCATCGGGATCGCAGCGCGGTCTGCAGCGGGGCGGCGAGGCCGGCTCAGGAGGGGAGGGTCTTGGCCGGAAACGGGCGCGGCCCCGGGGCTGCCACCACCTCCGGACAGTGGCTGTGGCTTTCCTAGAGGCCTTGGCAGGGGTGGGGAATTGGTTTCCTCCTCTCTTGGCCGTGTGGCCTCGGGCAAGTTCTGTAACCGCCCCCAGTCGGACGGCGGTGACTTCCCAGACAGTGCTCCAGACGACGCAGCGGAGGGCCTCGCCGGTGGTAAGCACCAGAAAAACATACGCGCCTCTGTGCTTATTGCCACAATTGTAAACTACTCTTGGGCTGACGCGTTTTGACGGTCAGGTTTGCCAGTCCAATGGGGTGTGAGAGATCTCCAGGGAGAAGAGCAGGGCAGTGACAGGAAAGTGACAGTGGGGGAGGGCGATGCTTCCTAGGAAGTTCAGTGTGCACACGGACAGGGATAAAACTGGGCGGGCAAACAAGTGTCACCTGGCAGAGCTCCCTCGTGGTGTTAAGGGGGCTGAACTCTGAAAGCCAGTTTCACCCTTATTTCTGAAGCTTCTCTAAGATGGCTAAATTCACTTTCAGGTTATGTTCCCCAGGGCTAGCAGATATGGCAGGCTCCAGATTACACACAAATCCATTTCTCTAGCTGCAATTCCGCCCTTTTCAACCAAAAGAACCTTTTGGAAGCCACATGTGAGTGAGAACAGAATAATAGCCTTGAAACCAATCTACTTTTTAAAAAGTAAATTATTGACCAATGTCCAAACTTGATAAAACAAAATTACTTATGATACATCTCAAAACCTACCCTTGCACATACTGTATCTCAGCAGGGTTCTATAAGACCTGGTGAGCCAGTGAAGCTTCCATCAGGGAAGTAAAATGGTAAAATGTTGTTCTAAGAAAAAACGTCCTGTTGATTTCCTTCACAATCTCTGGCAAAAGCACTTGACTGAGCACTCAAAAAACATTACAAAATTGAAGTGACACCATGTATGCATTAATGAATTTGGGAAACAATCTCTTGATATACAAGGGTTTCCTTTATGGTGGCTTTTTTATTCTTCTATATAAAATCAACAAACAGTGCTCAGCACTTATTGTTGCCGGTTGGGTGCTGTCGGGTTACACCAAGAAGTATGGGAAATGGCCTTTAGTCTTAAGAAGTTCACATTATGGTTGGGGACACAAACTAATATACATTACATATTAGAAAACAAGTGAAATATATAGTAAGGCTTGTAATGTTTTTATCTGCCCAAAATTCACATGTTGAAATTAACACACATTGTGATGGCTTTGGGGAGGCTTTGGTCCTGAGCCTCATGAATGGAACTAGATAAGACCAGAGAACTCTCTTGCCCTCTTTCTAGCCTGTGAAGGTAAAATGGAAAGATGGCCTGCACCTAGAAGAGAGCCCTCCCTAGAACCCAACCATGCTGGCATCTTCATCTGAGACTTCCAGCCTCCACAACTATGAGAAAGAAGTTTTTGTTGTTTATAAACTACCCAGTCTATGGTACTTGACTGTAGCGGTCTGAAAAGACTAAGACAGGGATGAAAAAGGCTACAAGGAGCCACTGTGTGAACTGAGCCTGAAAGGGCCCGTGGGATCTGAGACAGGATTAGCAGAGGAAGGACTTCCTGGCCAAAGGAGAAACCTAGGAAAGAAACCAACATAAAATGTTGGTGGTGTGACAGAGTGCCAGGAGTTCATGCTGAGGGCAGGAGGGAAGAGGAGCAGGGCTGTGGATGCCTCAAGAGGCAGTCTGATCTGATCACCCTGCAGTAAGTGTCCCCAGTTGACAGTCCTCAGCTATCCAAAGACAGATTTGATGGCATCTTCTGACAGTGGGACAAAAAGGGATGAAGAAAGAGAAAATACAAGAAAATTAGAAGATGAAGAAGTCTGACATCTAAAAACCAGGAATTACAGGAAAAGAGAATAAAGAACATGCAGAGAAGGGAATTACTCAAGAAACAATTTAAGAAAACTTACATATCTACAAGACATATTGAAAGGGCCAATCAGGTGCCCAGCACACCAAACCTAAAATGACCTACACCGAGGCACACTGTCACATTTCAGAGCACCAGGGATAAAGAAAAGAACTTAAGAGTTTCCAAAAGAAAAATAAAGGTCACATTTAAGGCACCGGAAATAAAAATGGCATAGAGACTCTCCACAGACTCCCAGACAGCTGAAATACAGTGGAGCATTAGCTTCCAAATTCTGAAGAAAATAATATTTAACTCTCATTGGTTAAATTAGTTAAGTTATTGGATAGTGATGTTTTCAGATATGCAAACTCAACAGTATTATCCACCAAATACCTTATTTCAGAGAGCTCCTGGAGGGTATTTTCCAAATTAGGAAATGAATCAAAAAAGAAGAATATTTAGGACCTAGAAAGCAGGTAGCTCCAATGAGGAGAGAGGAAGCAAGAAGTCCCAGGACAGTAGCCGGGAACTCCTTCCGAGGAGGATGGAAGAGGTGATTCAAAAGAAAAGTGAAACCCATAGAACACCTAAGGGAGGACAGGCCTCCAAGAGGAGGAATCCAGAGAGGAGAGAAGCCCACAGACTGCCTTGATGTGTCTGGATTTTTTAAAAGGAGATCTTCAGTGTTTGTTGAGGGGAAGTAATAACTGCATAGGGACGTTAATACACAAATAAATGTGGCCATTCTTGACTCCATGAAAACCAAACAATGTACAAAAAAGGAAATGTAATCATATCATATGCTTTAGCTGTGCATAATACTTACATAATCGTAACAAGATAATTGCTGAATGCTAATTGAATCAGATAACCTGATACAACTATGTCTGAAAAAAAGGAGGTGAGCTTATATGTATTTATAAATGTGTGTGTGAAGCTGGGCTCGGGGGCTCAGCCTGTAATCCTGCGCTTTGGGAGGCTGAGGTGAGTGGATTGCCTGAGCCCACGGGTTCGAGACCCACCTGAGCAACTTGCGAGACCTCATCTCTATAGTAAATAAAAAAATCAGCCGGGTATGGTAGTGCATGCCTGTAATTCCGGCTACTCAGAAGGCTGAGGTGGAAGGATCGCTGGAGCCCAGCGGTTCGAGGTTGCGGTGGCCGGGAGTGGCCACTGCACTCCAGTCTGGGTGACAGAGTGAGACTCCAACTCAAAAAAAATAAAACTAAAAAAAAAAAAAAAATATGTGTGTGTCTCGGACGTGAGAGTGAAAGATTTAATTCGTCATCCTCTAGAGTTAGGAAGTCCATGGACCATGTCCCCAACTGAAAAATAGGACCAAGCATTAGAAGCGCTTAAAAAAAAAACCAAAAACCGTACATTCCAAAAGACGTTTATACGAGATAAAAAAACATAGGGGAAGGAATTGGGAGTGAGGATGAGTGGTGTGGACAACTGCTATTTTTGTTACAGATCTAGAAATATTACTGGAATTTAAAAATTGTAAGTATTGCTTTGATCAAAGGAAGCATTTTAAATTTAAGTTTTAAAAAGTTGTTTAGTACCTACCACAAGTGGTAGCAAGTGGCAGAGTGGTTACTCAAACTCCAATCTGTCTAAATTCTAACACTTTAAAAATGTGTTATAACTATAACACACTGCAGTGGCAGGAAGAAAGAGTCAAATGTCATTCTAGTCTTCCTGGGAGACTAGATGAAAAGCCGACATGGAAGTCAGTGCAGCAGAGCACAGGAGCCTGCAGTGCTGCTCATAGCCTCCCCAGATCTGTGCTCCTGGGCCCTGTGGGACACCCCACTTAGCAGCTTGCAAGAGTGTAAAAATGGGTGAAGGTTTGCATAAAAGAGGAAAAACAGGAAAGGAAAGAAAGAGGAAGAACATGCCTATAGGTTGGAGTTGGGATTTAATGCAGGGGAGCGAGCTGGAAGGAATGACTGCAAGTCAGCTGTGCAAGAGATGCAGGACTGAAGTGGGGCCTGTGAGGGCTTTCCCCTGGGAACAAGTCGACTCTTTAGATGGACTACACAATTTATTTGCAGCTAGTTCAAGTTTGTTTGGAAGCTGAATTGATTCTTTGAATGCCACAACCACACGGGCCCAAGATTTTATTTGAGCAGCAATTCACTAGCCAAAAATCATTAAAGACGAAAGCCACTGCCATGAAAACATACGATTTCTACATGGTTGATGCACACTAAATGTTGTTGAAGTGTCTTATTGCTGATAAAATGTGTCACGTAGAAAGAAAATGTCCCTCTTCCTGTCATGTCATGCATTGTAATGTCTAAGACATCTGGGTCTGCTGCAAGATGCCATACAGTCAGGAAGTGGAGTGGCCAGCACCAGGATGGCACAGCAGAAAGACAGGGTGCACCCTGGGCCTGGGCTGCCAAGTCAGCAAGCACACCAGTGGCCCTCCCAAGGCTGCCAGAGAGAGTGTCTTCTCACATAGTCTGGTATTGAATTGGAATGTTCTGCTGCATGCAGCTAAAAGTGTGTTTCTGCTCCCAGAGGATGGGGTGGGGGGGAGAGTCGGGGAAATGGGGGGCGGGGACTAATTCCTACAGAACTGGTCCTCTTTAAGCAACTAGAAGATAGACAGGCATGGGAGATGACTATTTTCAGACAACAGGAAGTGAAGGATGGAGATTCCTAAAAGGAGAAAAACAAATGAGGTGAGCCTGGGCTGCTGCAGTCTCTGCCTGGATCAGCAGAGAAAACCAACAAAACAAAGGGCTGGTTCTTTGTCAAGATCAATAAAACTAATAAACCTGTAGTCTTCTGCTCCTGTTCTCTCAAGAAGAGAGAAGACATAGATTGCCCATCCCAGCAATGGAAGATGGCATTACTATAGAACTTATCTACAATAAAGGTAAAAGAAGAATAGTTGGGCAACTTTAAATGAAATAAGAATTCCCTGAACCTTGCAAATCACCAAACATAACCAAAGATGAAATAGGAGAGTTAAGTGTGTATTTATTAAAGAAATTGAATTTGTAATTTAAAAAACCTTCCCACAAAGAAAACATCAGGAACTGACAGCCCTCACTGGCAAATTCTATCAAACTTTTAAGGAAGAAATATTCATCCTACACAGATTTTCGGAAAATAGAAAAGCAGGAAAGACTCCCCAGCTCATGCTGTATTTACACAGTGGCAGAGAGCAGGTGCCATCTTACTTTGGACTCCCGACCTCTGTGAGGGGTGAGCAAATGAATAAGTGTGTACACGAAATGACCTCCTACTTCCTGCCATGTCTGTCTCCAAGTGAGCGTGGCCCTCCACTTGCTGGGAGCAGCTGGCTCCTCAGTGCCCAGGCAGCTCAGTTCAAGCCTCTGAGAAGTGAGGAACTGTCTGCTGGCAGGCGGCGGGTGGGAGTGGTCATGAGTTACACACCCAGAGCCTGGCACCTTCACAGTCTGAAGGTGGCTGCTACTCGTCTTGCCTTAATCAACTTGGAATAGGAAACACTAAACAAATCATAGCTTGTGATGATTCCTGAAAAAATCCAGACTCACCAACATGCTCCTGCTGATCTAGCAATGGTCCAATGCATGCATTTTGAAAGCTCTTGTAGATTTCTAAGATATTTGTGACAATGACTGATAAATATGCCACCTCAGTTCCCATTCCCCCCCCCCAATTGCATCTTGAAAACAAGTCTTGATGGTGACTCAGTGCTGTCCCATTCTGTGTTTCCTGGTTGGAAGTGGTGGAGGGAGAAAGTAGGAATTAAAATGACAAGAAGGAAGTAAACTGTTGGAAACCAAGAAGTGCAGTACTAGGAAGTATATTTTACATTTTGAGCTAAGAAATGTGATTGGAAGGCGAGAAAAATTTGCCTAAATCTGCCCCCCTTTCCCCAATACTTGGGCTGTTATTGGCTTCCTTTCTCTCCAGTCCATTTGCTGAGTAGGGCTTTGCAAAGCTGGTCTCCTAGCAGCCGACGCAGAAGGCCCATTCTTATTACAATGGACGGAAAGGAAAGAAAGAGCTTGGTTTGTTTAAACTGCCTCTGTCTTCATTCACAGCCTGATGTCCGCCTGCATTGTGACTCTACAATGGCACTAAAGGACTCATTGTGGCCGAAAACAAATCAAAATAAAATAA
>NW_007253737.1:333821-358565 GCF_000164805.1 Carlito syrichta | reverse complement strand
GCGCCGCCCTCGCCCGGCGCCTTCGGCGGGACGCCCGCCGGGCCGGGTTAGTCCACAGCCGACTCGGCACATTCCTCGGCGCTCGCGGGTCAAGGGCCGCAGTGAGCGCGGCGTTCAAAGGAGCATTTTGAGCGAAACTTGGGGATACGTAATTTTAATTCCAGATACCTTTTTGGCAGGATTTGACCTCATGACAGCATTTTAACTGCAGACAGAGTTGCACAGACCTGTTTTTTCTCCCTAATCCCGCACCCTGATGGCTCTAGAACATAAACTGTTAGGCCCTGCAGCAAAGGCAAGCCCTGTTCTTGGGCCGTTGTTGAAATAATAGGGACTTAAGCCCACAAATAGACCGATTTGTGTTTTGCTTTTCGTTGATGCACAAAGGAATCCTTAACATGTTTGTCCTCAAGACCAAAGAAAAGTATCTAGTAAAAAATGCAAATCATACCTAACAGTGAAGCTTTCCAGCAAAAACCTTCTGTTCTAGAATGCATAATTATGCAAGCATAACAAGATCTACTCCTGCAGCCTTTTAGCATAATTACCTGTAGGCAACCAAACCCGAGGCAACTGAGTGGTGCCTCTCGGGCCTGGAGAGAGAATAGGCAAGGACTACAGAGGAAGGGAGAGACATCATGCTTTGTGGAAGAGGAGGCGACTTTTAAAAAAAGAATAATTTCTATAGCAGTCTTCATAATTCCTGTCACAGACTAGAAGCGCTTATCCACTGTGGAGGTCACACTTGCCGGTTTCTAGCCTCCATCTGCCTGGAAGACTACACATCAGAGATCATATGGCCTAGAGCCAGAAGTGCAGGAGGCAGAAAGCCAGAGGCTAATCTTTTTGTGTTTCTAAATAAGACCAAATCCAGACTTAAATAATCAAGATAAATTTCACGAAGTGAAGGTCTGTCCAGCTGAAAGTCTTGAAACGTGGTGTCTGGAAAAAGGCCTTGTCTGTTGCTCCCAGGGTGATGCTGCAGAGTCATTAAACAGCCACAGGTAAGGGAGTTATTGCTCCCTGGCCATCAGGCTGCCAGGAGCTAATGATGGAACAAAGTTGGGCTTGAAACACTCTCAAATTAACACAAAAACAAACCTTGCTGTGAACTGTTCCAAGGCTTTTTGTTGAGAAGTGGGTTCCAGATGCTGCTGCTGTTTTTCAGTGTTGCTGAAGGGTCAGGACTTTCAAAAGCCACACTGAGGTCGCTCCACATCAGCAAGCAGTGGTCTGAACTACTGCCAAGGCAAACAGTGGAATTATGAACAGGAGGGAGAATCTGAGGGCAGACTATGCCCTAGATAAGGAAGAGGCTGTGTCTTGTTTATCTTCTTATCTGCTGTACGTAATGCAGGAACCTGGTACATAGGTGAGCAATGACTGTAGCCTGACTGAACACATGAAGAAGGAAGCCAACAAGCAGCAGGCAGCTGCTGTCTTTGGGAAAGGGGAGCTGCAGAAAAGATGGGTGGCTCAAGCCCAGTGCTTGACCTCGGAGCGTCACCCCAGTCTGTTGTGATACAGCTGTGCTGAGCATCAGAATACCCCAAAACACAGCACCTGCCTCCCTGATGTGTAACTTTCCGTCATTTCTGACCTCAGATGGGTAAGAATATATAGTGCACTGCTGTACTCCAGCCTGGGTGACAGAGTGAGACCCCGACAAAAAAAATGTCTGGTGATGGTTAAGAAAGTCTCCTCAGGGCAACCCCTTCGGGTCACCTCCCACTATGGAAGCTTTTCTGTCCTCTCAATAAATCCTGCTTTTTTAAAAAAAAAGTCCACTCTGGAATCAATCTGCACGGATTCACATTCCAGCCATGGCACCGATTACCTGTGAATAAGTTAGTGTGGCTTATCGTCTGTTAAACGGGGCTTGTGGCAGTACCTGTCGCAAGCAGGTAAGTCTGTTCATTGTGAAGCTGTCATAAGGTTAGCCTGACAAAAATGCTCATAATTTAGTGGGCTTTGTATTAGAATGTTGAGATTAGCATGAAGTTACCTGTACAGCAGTAGTACACGTTCTTTTGGATTTACTCTTTGTAAGAGCAATACATGGATAAACTAAAGGCGTTTGCTAACCAGTAGTAATGAAATAGATTTCACAGGGGATCTTGGTGAGTGATATAGGTTTTATCTGTCCCACTTTTCAGGTTCAAGTGAGTCTGACCTTGGTCCACATATGGTCTCTGCCCTTTACAAACAGCAGGCACAAGAGACTGTCATCTCCTATATGTCCTGCCCCACTATGTCCATTTGGCACTTCAAAGGGTTGATCAATATGTGTGTGAGTAAAAGAATTCTTTGTATATATAGATGTGTACATGGGTTGGTACTCAGAGATATGAAGTAGTTTAATAAGACCCACAGTGTTTTGTTTGCTAAGCCATATTGCGCTGAGAAGATGTGCTTGTAAACTTGTGTCACTTGGGTACACAGTTTAACATCAAAAAGTTACTAAACTTTTGTTGTTACCAATAAAATAAATGAAGCAGAGTTGGAGCGCTCAAAGCACACATTCATTTATTCTGCACATACTCTGTACCATGCATTTTGTATTGCTGTTTCATTGCGATTTGACATACACATGCAGAATTCACAAATTTTAAGTGTGCGGTTTGGCCAGGTCTTAGTATCCATCTGTGTCAACACCATCCAATTTCGGATGTGCAATATTTCCAGCAGCTTAGAAGTCTCCATTGTGCTTCCTCCCAGTTACCAATCCTACCTCAAGAGGTAACCACTATTCTGACTTTTATAGCTATGGAATAGTTGTGCTTGCTCTGGAACGTCAAGGGCACGCAAATGGACTTGTATAGTATGTATTCTTTTGTGTCTGGTTCTTTTGTTCAACCTTATGTCCAAGAAATTCTTCCCTTTGGTTATGTGCAGCTGTAGTTCATTCTTTTTCTTTGTGGCATAGAATGCTATGCCATTCAGTTCATATTGAATGAATATGCCACAATCTGTTTATCCAACTTTTTTTTTTTTTTTGAGTTGGAATCTCACTCTTATCTAGGCTGGTGTACAGTGGCATGATCATGGTTCACTGCACCCACAACCTCCTGGACTCAGGCAATTTCACCTTAGCCTCCCAAGTAGTTAGGGCTACAGGTACACACCACCATACCCATAAAATATGTAGATCTAAAAAAAAGTTTTAGGCTGGATGTGGTGGCTCACTTTGGGAGACAGAGGTGAGAGGATTGCCTGGGCCCCGGGCTTCAAGGCCAACCTGGGCAACTTGGTGAGACCTCATCCCTACAATAAATCAAAAGATTAACTGGACGTGGTGGTGCATGCCTGTGGTTCCAGTCACTTGGAAGGCTGAGGCGGAAGGATCACCGGAGCCCAGCAGGTCGAGGCTGCAATGACTGTGAGTGTGCCACTGCACTCCAGCCTGGGCAGCAGAGTGAAACTTCAACAGCAGATGTACGAGGGGGGATTTTAAACAAAATCCTGAGTTTATTTATTAAGAAATGTGTATTCTTACGTGTTTAAACTTCAGTCACCTTCAGAGTACCCTCCGTTTGATGCAAGCCTATCGAGACACTTTTTCTACTGCTCATAACAGTTTTTGAACTCATCGATTTTGATGACTTTTAGTACTTCTGCCATTTTTTGTTTCGCCTCTTCCACATTGGCAAAATGTTTCCCTTGGAGGACTTTTTTCATTTAGGGAAAAAAAAGAAGTCACCTGAGGCAAAATCAGGTGCATAGGAAGGGTGGGGCACTTGGGTCGTGCTTTTTATTTATTTTTTTTTTTTGAGTTGGAATCTTACTCTGTCACCCAGACTGGAGTGCAGCGGCCGCTCCCGGCCACCGCAGCCTTGACCTGCTGGGCTCCGGCGATCCTTCCGCCTCAGCCTTCCAAGTAGCTGGAACTACAGGCGCATGCTACCACACCCGGCTAATTTTTTTGATTTATTGTAGTGATGAGGTCTCACCAAGTTGCCTAGGCAGGTCTCAAACCTGTGGGCTCAGGCAGTGCACTCACCTCAGCCTCCTAAAGTGCTGGGATTACAAGCTTAGCCACCGAGCCCGGCCCGTGTTGATTTTTTAATCAAAAACTGATTATTCGGTGTGGTATGAGCAGGTGCACTCATAAATCACCCATCATGAAATGGGCAAATAGTTGAAAGAATCTCCAAAAAGAAAACTCACTAAAACCAAATGCAGCCTCTCACAACAACGCTCTCTGGTACACTGATGCTGATGGGTTCCAAGAACACTTACCTAGTGAGGTCAGCCTGTACTGTGAGGAGCCCAACCTCCAGAAGATAATTCTGGTTTTTTGACCGCCTCCTTGTGGTTCAGTCTCAGATGCCATGGCTCAAGATGTATCCGGCAGGATCCAACCAGGAAGGAGGCGTTTCAGAGGTAGCAATGCCTCTTGTTTGTCTAGCCTCAGGGCAATGCCACACACCTCTGTCAGGCCATAATCTTGTCTGTAGAGGTTAATTCTGCTGTTCCACAGAATATCACATTGATCTATTACATTAGCATCTGACTAAATGGATCCAATGAGTGGAAGTAGCCTTAGACGCATTAGAAAAGTACATGTGTCCCAGAAGGTGGCAAATGAGCACTAGTCCTGATACCAAGAACTGTATCAGTTAGGGTCCAGGAGAGAAAGCACAGTAAGTATTTCGAACAAAAGGGGCTTCCATTCCAGGAATTGGTCATATGGATGTTAGAAGTCTAAAATAATGAAGCAGTTCTTGAGGTAACCCACAACACGCAACTGTAGGGAACCGTTACCACTCCTAGGGCTGGCAGGACAAAAGGGAAGAGTTGGGGATGACCAGCACCCGGTATCTTGAAGGCCAGGCCACCCCAGCTAGTGCTGGGACCTCTGAGAGGTTCCCGAGGGCCAGTGCCGGGAGACCCAAGAGGCAGAACTGGGACTTGTGCACTCACTGGAGGAGGGCCGTTGTTGCCGACAATGGGAGAGGTACCCCTCTCTCCTTCACCTTCCAGTCTTCCCCCAGTGCCTCTGACTGAGAGCCTAAAAGGAACTCAGGTCTCAAGAGTGCCTGGGAAATGTCATTGCAGGCTCCAGGCCCAGTACCCCAGAGTGAAATGAGAAGGGCGGGCTTGGCCTAAACCAGGAGTAACTAAGGGCACAGCCATCACTTCAAGGTGTAACTGAAGTGGGAAGATTGCTTCTGGTTCTGGGAATATGCCAGGAGCTGTTCCTTCTGGTCTTAGTTGAAACCTTAGAAGTTCTGGGCTTTCTCCCAATGATGCTGAAAGCTGTCGCTGTCCCTGGACTGTCTGGCAGGATAGGGCTGCAGCGACGGGGTACATGGTAGGAGGAGGAGAGAACTGGGCTTGGCTGTGCCTCCCCTTCTCAGCTGCTCTGTGGTCAGTGGGCCAAGTTCCAAGAGTGAATGCCCTGCAGATGTTGCAAGGACTCTCTTAATACATGATTTCAAGTTTCTCAGAGAAGAAGCAAATGAGAATGAAATTATGACCTTGATGTGCAGGCATGATGGGGCAGTGATGAGGCTAAATAAACAATTGACATCTAATTGCAAAAGAAGGGGCAGGACCTGGAGACCCAGAAGGAAGAAGCTGGTGAGAAGCTCAGACTGCAAGCGCTGAAGCAAAGTCCATAAAGGAAGACAGCAGCTGGTTTCTCAGGGGTGGCAACGTAACTATTTGGACACCAGTCACTGATCAGACCCAGAGCTGAAGAAACCGTTGGATTCCTGAGCGTGACACCTAGGCAAAGGGAAGAAAACTGAGTCTGCCTGTTGGTCTCAGGACCCCTGACTCATCGGCCTCATGTCACCCCACGCTCACCAGAATTCAGGAAGACTTTATCCCCACCCGTGCCCCTGGCATTTTGGGCAGGCCAAGCAGAAAGCACCACAGATCTCTAGCAAAGGTGTTTGAGTGACCAGGCGCAGTGGCTCACACTTACAATCCCAGCACTTTGGGAGGCCGACGTGAGAGGATTGCCTGAGCCCACGAGTTTGAGACCAGCCCGGGCAACTTGGTGAGACCTCATCTCTACAATAAATCAAATAATTAACTGGGCATGGTGGCACGTACCTGTAGTTCCAGCTACTTGGAAGACTGACACAGAAGGATTACCTGAGCCCAGCAGGTAGAGGCTGCAGTGGCCATGAGCGTGCCACTGCACTCTAGCCTGGGCGACAGAGTGAGACTCCAACTCAAAAAAAAAAAAAAGGTGCTTGAGTAAGAGTGAATGAATGGGTGAATGCCAAGGTCTGAACATATCGTGGATGTTTCCTTAGTTCTCAGAGTGGGGATCTTGACTTCTGGAGAAGCGGAGTTCCTAAGCCTCAGATCCCCAGCACACATTTCTCCAGGGAAAGCGAGAGGTTAGATGGCCAGGTCCACATTCATCTAACCAACACCCCTGCAGGAGGGAGGGTTTGGGAGGGCACAGCGCAGGTTTGACCCAGCAGGCAGGAGACACATGTGCACACAACTGGACCCACCGTCCTTGTTTGGGCCAGGAATGAACTCAGTTTTTCTAGCCTCTAGGAACAGACCTATTTTTGACTCTGCACTGTGAAGGGACGATGATAGCTCAGCTTCACCAGCTGCCCATTTTAGATACCAGATCTTCACTACGTGTTTCTATCTCTTGCCCACTCAGAGGAGGACTTAACTTAGCCCCAAGTCAGAACTGAACTTTCCCTTATTCATTTGTGAAAATGGCACCACTTGAAGAACCCTGAGCCAGCAAATCTTTGGGTCTCCGGGACCACACAATCCTTGGTGCTTGTGCAAAAGAGCTGCTTCCCCTCCATGTGCTGGAAATAGCCAGGCCACCTTCAGGTCCCCTCCAACTCCTACCAGCACCTGCCCAACCCTTCCAGAGGAGGGAGAGCAGAATGGGCTGCTTTCAACATCGCTGTGCCTGTCCTTAGAACTTGCACTCCCCTCCTTAGGGGCCAGTCCGTCCCAGGTGGGCTACTGTGTGTTTCCTCGTCTGTTTCTCCTTCTGGAATAAGAGCTGTGCCAAAAACAAGCTGGGGAATCCCTTACCTCCGTTTCCCAGCTCTCAGCACAGAGGTGTGTATTGAGCACAAGCCTATTAAATGATGATCAACAGATACATTCTTTAAAATGCTGAGGCATATTTTTACTTGTAAAAGAAAGAAATAATTTTTAAAAGTATGTCTTGAAAGTGAAGCATGTATTCAACATGGGGCTGGAAATAGCCAGTACAATACAGCAAGAAAGAAAGAAAATACAGGTTGGAAAGCCAGAAGTAAAACTCTCCCTATGTGCAGATAACATTGGTTGTCTAAGCAGAATATCCCCAGGAGCCTACAAAAAGGGCACAAGACTGCAGGATACAAGAGCGCAACAAAAATCAAGGGTACATCTGTAGACAGCTGTCCCTCAGGTATCTGTGGGGGATCAAGTCTAGGACCTCTTGCAGATACCGAGACCTGCGAATGCTCAAGTGCCCGATATGGCGGAGTATTTGTAGGTAAGGTATTAATTTCCTCTCACGCACCACAGATTATCTCTAGATAACTTATAGCACCTGATACAGCTTAATGCTATGTAAATAGTTGTATTGTTTAGGGAATAATGACAAGAAAAATGTCTAATTTTCACTACAGAAGAAATTTAATTTTTTTCTTTAAAGAAATGGAGTCTTGCTATGTTAACCAGGTTGTCCTGAACTCCTGGGCTCAAGCCATCCTCCCACCTCAGCCTCTGGAGTAGCTGGGACTGCAGGCATTCACCACCAAGTCTGATTAAATTTTTTTTTTTTTGTAGAGATAGGTCTCATTATGTGGCCTAGGCTGGTCTTGAATTCCTGGGTTCAAGCAATCCTCCTGCCTTGGCCCCCCAAAGTGCTGGGATTACAGGTGTGAACCACTGTGCCTGGCTGGAAGTCCCTCTTTTTTTGAGTTAGAGGTCTCACTCTGTCACCCAGGCTGGAGAGCAGTGGCAGGATCATAGCTTACCACAGCCTCAACCTCCTGGGCTCAGGCAGTCCTCACACCTTTCAGCCTCTCAAGTAGCTAGGACTACAGGTATGTGCCACCATCCCCAGCTAATTTTCTGATTTATTTTTTTATTTTGTGGAGTCGAGGTCTTGCTATGTTGCCTCGGCTGGTCTCGAACTCCTGAATTCAAGCAATCCCCCCACCTCGGCCTCCCAAAGTGCTGGGATTACAGGTGTAAGCCACCACACCTGGTCCAAAAGTCCCTCTTTTTTAGGGATGAAAATACAAGCTACAGACTGGGAGAAAATACTTGCAAGTGACATATCTGACAAAAGACACATATCTAGAATACACAAAGAACTCTCGAGACATAACAGTAAAAAACAAAAGATTCCATTTGAAAACAGGAAAAAGGTTTGAAACATTTCATTGACAAGGATCTATGGTAGGAAACCAAGCACATGCAAAGTTCTTCAGTATCACTAGCAATTAGGAAAATGCAAAGGAAGACCCCACTAAGATGCTCCTACACATATCTCAAAACAGCTGAAATAAATGTGAGTGACACCAAATGCTGGTGAGGATATGGAGAACCTGGAAGACTCACAGATAGCCGATGGGAATGGAAGATAGCATAACCATTCTGGAAAACAGTTGGACATTTTCTTAAGGAGGAAACATGCATTACCTCGTGACTTGGCAGTCAACCCTCTGGACACGTGCCCCAAAGTGGTGAAAACTGATGTCTGCACAAAAACCCTTACACAGTTGTTCGAGGCAGCTTTATTCGCAATAGCCAAAAACTGGAAACATCCCAGATGTCCTTCAGCAGGTGAATGTATAAACAAGCTGGTTTCTGCATACCTTGGAATACTACTCTGTAATAAAGAGGAATAAACTCTTGATAAACGCAACAACGTGGATGGCTCTCAGGTTTTTATATAGCATTTTTTTAATTTTTTTAGTCGGAGCCTCACTTCATCACCCAGGCTGGAGTGCAGTGGCACGCTCAGGGTCACCGCAGCCTTAACTTGCCGGGCTCAGGTGATCCTTCCGCCTCAGCCTTCCAAGTGCTGGAACCTCAGGTGTGCACCATCATGCCTGGCTAATTTTCTTATTTAATGTAGAGATGAGGTCTCGCCAAGTTGCCCAGGCTGGTCTTGAGCCCCTTAACTCAGGCAATCTTCCTGCCTCTGCCTCCTGAAGTGCTGGGATGACAGGCTGAGCCACCAAGCCCGGCTATATAACATTCTTGAAGGACAAAGTTAGTGGAGAATAGATTAGTGGCTGCCAGGAGTTGGGGATAGTTGGGGGAGCGGTGTGTGGGTGTGACGCTGCAAGCTAGCATGAGGGAGATCTTTGACTGCAATGGTGGTTACACACATCTACCCATACAAAAAAATGATGTAGAACTACACACACTCTTTTTATCAGTGTCAGTTTCCTGGTTTTGGTAGCGTTATGGAAAAGATAACCAAGAGGGAAGTGGGTGAATGGTTCGGGCCCCACAGGAAATGCTCTTTCTTTGCAACTTTCAGTGAGTCTGAAAAAAGTGAAGTTTGCACCCACATTAGGTAGGACCACTGCTGCCACCGTCCGTCCCTGCACCTGGGGTCAGCCCCTCTCCACGCGCTGTAGGATCAGGCTCGAGGCGCAGGCCTGGCATCTCATCCCGCTTGTCACGGCGAGTGGCTCAGGCAGGACCCAGGCGCAGCTCAGGCCAAAGGCGATGGCTGAGCAAGAGCGGTGCGGGCTTCACTCCCAGCGTGGCTGTCCAGTGTCACCACCACGGAGCGGGCACAGGACCTGCAGGAGCTGCAACAGTCCATGCCAGAAGGAAGATCACCCCAGACACATCACTTGTGTAAGCCCAGCAGTTATATCCTCTATTAAACAAACCATGAGGTGTCCAAAACAATTCAGTTGGCAGCAGACAGCAAAAATGCCTCTGCTCTGAGTGAGGGTGTTGCCAAACATCCAAAGTCTAAAGAAGAGAGTGTGTTAGAAAAAAGCTTTTCTGTGTCACCTCAGGCCCGCCTTCCATCCCCATAAAAACAAGATCCCTAAAAAGATCAGAAGATTTTTGCAGGAGCAACCCCCCATTTTTCTAACCCCCTTTTGCATTAGTCTCATTAATGAATGACTTTCTAGCTCCATCTGTGGCGCCAGAATCAGATTCCTTTTCTTCTTTTTTTTGAGTTGGAGTCTCACTCTGTCACCCAGACCGGATTGCAGTGGCCGCTCCCGGCCACCGCAGCCTCGACCTGCTGGGATCCGGCGATCCTTCCGCCTCAGCCTTCCAAGTAGCCGGAATTACAGGCATGCGCTACCATGCCCGGCTGATTTTTTTTTTTTAATTTATTGTAGAGATGAGGTCTCGCTGCCCAGTCGGGTCTCCAACCCGCGGGCTCAGGCAATCCACTCACCCCAGCCTCCCAAAGGCGCGGGATTACAGGCTGAGCCACCGAGCCTGGCTTCCTTTTCTTCTAAAAAGAAAGACTCACACCAATAATCCCAGTGTTTTGAGAGGCAGAGGTAGGAGGATCACTTGAGCCCGGGAGTTCAAGACTGAAGAATCAACAGACACAGGAAGAGTTCTCTGCTCTCCCCTTGTCTGCCTAAAAGTACGGCATAAGTTTTTGAGAAAGGTGGCCCCATCTAACCCTTTCTCTATATCAGAGAGACCAGAGCAACTCTTAGCACTGAAGACAGGAAGTGGACGAAGGTTGAGTTTGCATAACATAGCCTTCATCTTTTCTTAATTCTGCTGTATATTTCCTAGTCACTTCCCCTACAGTTTATCATTCCTTGAAACCCTAACCCTCCTTCCTTTGTTGGACGGATACACAGCCTTCAATAGAACTGGTTCTTTGAATTTCACTTTTCTGTGAATTCCTGTACAGTAATATCATTAAACTTCTGTGTCTTTTCTCCTGTTAATCCATCTTTTATTATTTTAATCCACAGGCCCCCAGACACTGAACCCAAGAGGGAAGAGGAAAAGTATTTCCTCCCTGACGCCCTTTTATTTAAACTACAGTATTATAACAGGCTATAGAAGCTAACTTTGCAAAAGCAATTACTCCCAGATTCTCATTACAAAGTGATATTTTTCTTGAAATACTTTAGGAACCTTGGCAAAGGGAGGAGAGGAACTGCCCCAAGACATCCTAATTAAGCACCTTTTCAAATAATTGTGAATAGTTTATTTGTCTGTTTGTTTATGAGTCAGGGTCTCCCTCTATCGCCCAGGCTACAGTGAGTGGCATGATCATGGCACACTGTAGCCTCAACCTCCTGAGCTCGAGAAATCCTTCTGCCCCAGGCTCCCAGGCTCCCCAGGCTCCCCAGGCTCCCAGGCTCCCCAGGCTCCCCAGGCTCCCAGGCTCCCAGGCTCCCCAGGCTCCCCAGGCTCCCCAGGCTCACAGGCTCCCCAGGCTCCCAGGCTCCCCAGGCTCCCCAGGCTCCCCAGGCTCCCCAGGCTCCCATGCTCCCATGCTCCCCAGGCTCCCCAGGCTCCCCAGGCTCCCAGGCTCCCCAGGCTCCCATGCTCCCCAGGCTCCCATGCTCCCCAGGCTCCCCAGGCTCCCATGCTCCCCAGGCTCCCTGGGACTACAGGCGCGCTCCACCGGGCCCAGTTAATCTTTTTTTATTCTGTGTAGAGATAAGATCTTGCTATGTTGCCCAAACAGGTCTCAAACTCCTGAGCTGAAGCAATCCTCTCACCTCAGCCTACCAAAGTGCTGGGATTACAAGTGTGAGCCACCATGCCCAGCAATAATTTTTTTTTTTTTTTAAGTCTCACTCTGTCGCCCAGGCTGGAGCACAGTGGCACGCTCACGGCCACCATAGCCTCGACCTGCTGGGCTCAGGCAATCCTTCTGCCTCAACCTTCCAAGTAGCTAGAACTACAGGCATGCGCCACCATGCCTGGCTAATTTTCTTTTTATTTATTTATTTATTTATTTATTTTTAGTTGGAGTCTCACTCTGTCACCCAGACAGGAGTGCAGTGGCCGCTCCCGGCCACCGCAACCTCGACCTGCTGGGCTCCAGCAATCCTTCCACCTCAGCCTTTCAAAAGCTGGAACTACAGGCGCGCGCTACCACACCCGGCTGATTTTTTGGTTTATTGTAGAGATGAGATCTCACCAAGTTGCCCAGGCAGGTCTCGAACCCTCAGGCTCAGACAATCCACTCACCTCAGCCTCCCAAGGCGCGGGATTACAGGCTGAGCCACTGAGCCTGGCTTTCTTTTTATTTATTGTAGAGATGAGGTCTTGCCAAGTTGCCCAAGCTGGTCTCGAACCCATGGACTCAGGCAATTCTCTCACCTCGGCCTCCCAAAATGTTGGGATTATAGGCGTGAGCCACCGTGCCTGGCCAGCAATAATTTTTAAAAATAAATGCCACATTAATTCCTTTATTACAATAGAAGAGGCACAATTGAAGATATGCTTGGGAATCTACTTGTTCATTCATTCATTAATTCATTCAATCAACAGACTTTTTTAGGCGGGTATTGTGGCTCATGCCTGTAATCCCAGCACTCTGGGAGGCTGAGGCAAGAGAATTGCTTGTGCCCAGGAGTTCAAGACCAGAATGGCAACATAGTGATAACTCATTTCTACTACAAAGAATTTTTTTAAAAAATCGTTGGCTGGCATAGTGGAGCATGCCTGTAGTTCCAGCTACTTTGGAGGCTGAGGCAGAAGAATCACCTGAGCCTAGGAGGATGAGGTTGCGGTGAGCTGTGATAGTGCCACTGCACTCCAGCCTGGGTGGCAGAGTGAGACCCTAACTCATAAAAAAAGTTAGGACTTTTGGTTGGGCTCAGCCTGTAATTCCAGTATTTTGGGAGGCCAAGGCCAGTGGATTGCCTGAGCCCACGTGTTTGAGACTAGCCTGGACAACTTGGTGAAACCCCCATCTCTACAATAAATCAAAAAGTTAACCGGGCATGGTAGCACATGCCTGAAGTTCCAGCTACTTGGAAGGCTGAGGCGGAAGGATCGCGGAGCCCAGCAGGTCGAGTCTGGGGTGGCTGTGAGCGTGCCACTGTCCTCCAGCATGGGCAACGGAGTGAGACTCCAACTCAAAAAAAAAAAAATAGTTAAGGCTTTTAAAAAAACCTTTTTTAGAAAAGTTCTACAAATTATACTTTATTTTTTCTATTATGAATATGGGTTTTAGAGTTGTAAAAGTTGCCAGAATCAGCCGGACTTGATGACTTAGCCTGTCATCCCCAGCACTTTGGGAGGCCCAGGCGAGAGGATTGCCCAAGCCCGTGGGTTCAAGACCAGTCCAGGCAACTTGGTGAGACCTTGTCTCTACAAAAAAAAAAAATTTAGCAGGGCATGGTAGCCTGCACCTGTGTTTCCGGCTTCTTGGAAGGCTGAAGTGGAAGAATCTCCGGAACACAGCTGGTCGACACTGGGGTGACTGTGACTGTGCTACTGCACTCGAGCCTGGGCAATGGAGTGAGACTCCAACTCAAAAAAAAAAAAAAGTTGTCAAAATCAAAATGGAGTCACTTGTGTTAAAAAAAGAAAAAACCAAAACCCTGACAAATAGAGCAGGGAAGGCTATGAAGACAGAGTTCTTACATTTGTATGTTGTACAACAAAAGTTCTCACAAAAGATGCTTCAAAAGCCACTACCTTGCACAAAGGCCATTGCAGTCTTACACAACAAATATTTCTGCAGGGATATCTGCACACCAACTGCCTGTCCAACTTCATACTCACATTTTCCTTGTTATTGATCCTTATAGCCAAAGGATAATTATCTTTGAAAAAATTATGTAATCCTCCTGAGTTTTTTCCTTTAAAAAGTCTTTGCCAGGCCAGGTATGGTGGTTCACACCTGTAATCCCAGCATTTTGGTAGGGGAAGCGAGAAGATTGCCTGAGCCCTTAGGTTTGAGACCAACTTGGGCAACTTGACAAGACCTTGTCTCTTCAGTAAATCAAAAACTTAGCCAGGAGTGATGGTGTACACCTGTGATTCCAGTTACTTGGAAGGATCACCTGGGCCCAGCATGTCGAGGCTGCGGTGGCCATGTGTGTGTCACTGTACTTCAGCCTGGGCGACAGAGTGAGACTCTGACACAAACACAACAACAACAACTTTGTCTTCCTCTACTTCCCTTAATATGCACATAGTTTAGTGTGGTAGGTGTATTCCCATTGCAATGTCCAATTCTCAAACACACAGCATTTTCTTTTAGAGAGCCTTTCTCTGCTATTGAAGGTTGGCCTCAGTATCACCACCATTGTTTTTCAAGGTCCAACTCAATTTTTACTTCAAGTGTGTCCCGAGAATCAACTAACATTGTCATCTCTGTTCTCTAAGGCCAAATAGCACTTTCCAATTTAGTAAAGTACCTATCATCTTACATTGCTTTCCATTTATTTCATATTTCAATCCTGTCTTCGCAATTAGACAAATTTTTTAAATTGTGGTAAAACACACACATACACAAAATTTGCCATTTTAGCCATTTTAAGTATAGAGTACAGTGGCATTGAGTACACTCATATTGTTGTGCACCCATAACCCCATCCATCTCCAGAATGCTTTTCATCTTGTAAAACTGAAACTCTGTAGTCTCAGCTGCAGTCAGGTTATTGATTAGTCCTCTGGTGACTCCCCTTAAGTGAGAGGGCCCTGCCATCCCTGGTCTGCTTTAAACCTAGCCTCTGGGACCAGGCACAGTGGCTTACGCCTATAATTGCAGCACTTTGGGAGGCCAAGGCAGGAGGATTGTCTGAGCCTCGTGAGTTCAAGACCCCTGGGAAATAGAGTGAGACTTCGCCTCTACAAAAATAAAAAATAAAAAAAATTAGCAGGGCATGGTGGCACATGCATGTAGTCCAAGCTATTTAGGAGGCTGAGGTGGAAGGATCACCTAAGCCCAGAGGCTGAGGTTGTGATGAGGCAGGATGGTGCCACGGCATTCTAGCCGGAGTTACAAAGTGAGACTCCATCTCACACACACACAAAAAATTAACCTCTGGAATTCTTTTTTTTTTTTTTAATTTCAGTAATTTTAGGGAGGTTACATGGATGAATTGTATAGTGGCAAAGAAGTCTGTAGCCTCTGGAGTTCTTTTTTTTTGAGGTGGAGTCTCACTCTGTCACCCAGACTGGAGTGCAGTGGCTGCTGCCGGCCACTGCAGCCTCGACCTGCTGGGCTCCGGCAATCCTTCTGCCTCAGCCTTCCAAGTAGCTGGAACTACAGGCATGCACTACCACGCCCGGCTAAGTTTTGATTTATTGTAGAGATGAGGTCTCGCCAAGTTGCCCAGGCGGGTCTCGAACCCGTGGGCTCAGGCAGTCCACTCACCTCAGCCTCCCAAAGGTGCGGGATTACAGGCTGAGCCACAAAGCCCGGCCTGGAGTTCTTAAACAAGCCTCTGACCAGATATGCATGTGTAGGGAGGATGGGGGAGGAAGGAACAAGAAAGGAGAAAGAGAAAAAAAATTTTTTTGTTGTTTTCTTTGGTTTTTTTTTTAGTTGGAGTCTCACTCCATCGCCCCAACTGGGATTACATTCTGAGCCACCGAGCCCGGCCTGAGAAAAAATTTTTTTAAATGGTAGGTGGCTAGGTGCGGTGGCTCATGCCCATAATCCCAGCACATTGGAAGGCCAAGGTGAGAGGATTGCCTGAGCCCACTGGCTGGAGACCAGACCGGGCAACTTGGCAAGACCTTGTCTTTACAACAAATCAAGAAATTAGCCGGGCTCGGTGGCTCAGCCTGTAATCCCGCACTTGGGAGGCCAAAGTGAGTGGATTGCCTGAGCCTGAGGGTTCAAGACCCGCCTGGGCAACTTCGTGAAACCTCATCTCTACAATAAATCAAAAAGTTAGCCAGGCATGGTAGCACATGCCTGTAGTTCCAGCTACTTGGAAGGCTGAGGGGGAAGGATCACGGAGCCCAGCAGGTCGAGTCTGGGTGGCAGTGAGCATGCCACTGTCCTCCAGCATGGACAATGGAGTGAGACTCCAACCAAAAAAAAAATGGGTGGGTGACAAAAAAGTTTCAAAACAGAATTCTTGGTTATAGAATCATGAGTGCTTGTCTTTTTGTGACTGGTTTATTTCACCGAGCATAATGTCCTCAAGTTTCCATTCATGTTGTGGTGTGTGTCAGAATTTCCTTCCTCTTAAGGCTGAATGATGTTGTGTTGTACAACAGGAAGTTATTATTAACGACTTATGGATGCAGCCAGGTCTGGCCTTAAGGTTCTTGCTATTTTCCAGCAAACCTGCATTGCGGAGAGTCACACCAGCCCCCAAAGACCTCTTCTCTGCTTGCCCAAATGGGGAGAGAGGAGGAGCCCTTTGGTACACCTCAGGGGCCAAAGAGCTTGGAGGCAAAGCAATTAAGACACAGTAACCTTCTCTGTGCAATGTCGAAAGGAAAACCAAACTAGCAGCTCTCCATTACCACAGTGATATGACAAGAAAGATGTGTTTAGTCTTTGTCCCTGGCTTCTGACACAGAGCTCCTAAAACCCTTGGAATTTTGAGTGTTGAGTGAGAGGAGCATGTTTTGTGATCATGATGTTCTTACTTGAGTTTCTGATGATGAGGTGACTCTCATTGGGCTTCAGGATGAGGCTGGTTGCCAGAGGAACCAACCACGTGATCAGAGGGTTGGAACTTGCAGGTCCACCACGGCCTTCAGCCAGTGGTTTAACCAATCTTGCCTACATGATAGAACCTTCATAGAACCCTAAGTAACAGGGTTCAGAGAGCCTCCGGGTTGGGGAACTCACCAAGGGCAGGCTTGTGGGACTGAGCCCTTAAATCTGTGGGGTCTGTGCCAGTTCTATGTGGTGACACTATTCATTGAAGAATTTTAGAGCACCCCACTGATGTCCGAGAGAATCTGAGAGTTGATGCTAGAGCCATAGTGAGAGGCAGGGCTTCTCCAGGTCATAAAAGAGGCATCCGTGGGGAAGAAGCCCGGCAGCCCAGCCTGCTCAGTGTGTCTGCAGCATTCCAGGTGCTCAGTTCCTGTAGAAGGGATGTTCACTTAAAATATGTAAACAATGCGGGCACATCTTCAGGACTCTAGTGAGAGTTGTGAGACAGCAATAACTTGAAATTGTTGGCCTGTTCTCTTCCACACCAGTCCCAAGTGACAGGAGGGGGCTGGCTTCTTAATCGCATTCGGAGGTTGTAAAATAGAAAACTTGTATTTTTAAAAAATGCAGTTTCTTTAGTCATTTGCAACCCTCTCCAAATCAGATGCAAAAATCCTCAAGCAAGCTGCATCAAAGTGGCGGACAGGGAGAGGGCGGGCAAGCAGGAGGAAGGCCAGGAAGACACACAGGCTGCGTCCACTCTTTGGCTTCAGTCAGTGGTTTTTCCACCTTAGGTGGCAAATGTCATTGAGGGAACAGGCTACCCACCCCGGACCTCTCCATCAGTGTCCCCAGGGCAGGATCTAGAATCTCAATCAACACAGTCTCAGAGGATTCTAAGACCACCAAAGTCTGAAGATCATTGGCTGCTGCTATGAACTGAAATGTGCCCCCGCTTCCCCAAATCCATATGCTGAAGTCTTAACCCCCAATGTGACTGTATCTGAAGACAGGATCTTAGGAGGTAATTGCGGTTAAATGAGATTATAAGGGTGAGGCTTTAATCTGACAGGAAGCTGGCCTTATACCAAAAGAAAGATCTCTCTCATCTTACCCACCTCCCCACACATCCCCTATGAGGACACAAAAAGAAGGCCGCCAACTGTGACGGGGTAATCCCTCACCAGAAACCAAGTTGGCTAGCACCTTGATCTTGGACTTCCACCTTCCAGAACTGTGAGAAATAAATGTCTGTTGTTTAAGCTACCCAGTCTGTGGTATTTTGCTATAGCAGCCAGAGACGGCTAAGACAGCTTCGGAGATTTAAAAAATGACCAGGCAGGCCACTGTTAGCTAGGAAGAAGAGATCCTTGTTCCAGGCTTGAGACATTAGAATTCTGCGCGCCTATGCCATGTTTTAGAACACATCCTCAGGAACAACTATGCTGGTCAGTCTCTGGAAGCCTCGCTTCCAGAACTACTGGGAAATTTCAGCTCTGGCACACAGAGCACCCGCCTGCTTGTCAGGAGGCCTGGACTCGCGCCCTGGCTCTGCAGCTTTGCCTTCTAGTAAGACTCTTCCAGGCTCTGGCCTCAGGTGCCTCTTTATTTGTAGAATAAAGGGATTGGGCTAAATTTAGGGATCTTAAGCTTCTGAGCAGCAAAACCCTCTCTTCAAATAAAATCTTCCATGGACCCCCTAATCGGAACACACAAAAGTCAAGTTTCCTGGGTGGAAAGGAAGCCTCTTGCTCTCCCGCATACAGTAGCTCCTAAAAAATGGTACAGAGGTCCTCTGGCCGGGGCAGGCTTGCTTTACACCTTATGTGCCAGAATGGTGAGGAATAACTCATAGCCCTCTTAAAGCATTCTGCTTTGGGCAGACTGTAAAAGCAGATGACGGGGCAACCCCTTCAGGTCCCCTCCCACTGTGGGAGCTTTTCTGTCCTCTCAATAAATCCTGCTTTCTAAAAAAAAAGCAGATGACATGCCGGGCGTGCGCCATGCTCTGCCTGCTGGCCATTTCCCAAGTGGACGTACCTATCATAGGATGGGAAGGGAACCTCTGTAACACACGCAAAATAATCTCTCAAGTTCAAGAAAAACTGTGTGCCTGAACTTCCCTTACCTGAAAAGGAGCCAGTTAAAAAAATAAAGAGGAAAAACTCCAAAGCAAAAGACTCAAGGATACTACGTGTTCTTTCTCTCCATCACATTATTTGAGGCCACCACAAATTATGCATGAATTAATCTTTCCCTGGCATGGAAAACTATGTTTCTGATGTGAGGTTAAGCCAAGAAAGAATGGAAATTTGTACACAGCTTGGTCATGATGGTGAAAAGACGCCTATGCACCTGTTCTAAAGACAAGGAGACAAGCCGGGCTCGGTGGCTCAGCCTGTAACCCATCGCCTTTGGGAGGCTGAGGTGAGTGGATTGCCTGAGCCCGTGGGTTCGAGACCTGCCTGGGCAACTTGGTGAGACCTCATCTCTACAATAAATAGCCGGGAAAATAGCCGGGAGTGGTGGTGCGCACCTGTGGTTCTGGTTTCTTGGAAGGCTGAGACGGAGGGATCGCCAAAGCCCACCAGGTCGAGGCTGCGGTGGCCGGGAGCGGCCACTGCACTCCAGTCTGGGCGACAGAGTGAGACTCCAACTCAAAAAAAAAAAAAAGACAAGGAAACAGAGCGAGGATTGTGAGCAAGGGCCTTCTGAGACCTAGCATCAAAGCCGAACTCTGCCATGACCTGTGTCACTCGGGGCACGTCGGTTCCCCCCCGCCAAGTCTCCTGCTCCTCATTCGATATCTGGGCTGTGGATGGCAGTGGAGATGCAGCTGGGGGACAGGCTGGCCACTCGCATCAACACAGGCAACTCGAGGCCACGAGGGAGAAACTCTTGCTGGCCCTTATCCCTGCACGAGGCTGAAGAGGCTTACTGGGTTCTCTCGTAACTTCTATTGTGGACTTACATTGACAACAAGAAAAAAATAAACTGCGCCAAGAAGAAGCACAGTGCTTGCAGAAAACCGCCTGCAGACCTGTCCTCCTGCTGCGGTGTGAAGGGCCCGAGCCTGGAGGGCTCTGAAGGAGCAGCTCGGGCTCGACTCCAAAGCTGAGCCGGGCACTGGGGGTGGCAGAGTGTGTGCACGTGGCAAGGACAGCTGACGGCAGCAACCCCTGGCTTGCGCCTGTCACTTGGAAACAAATGGTGGGGAAGCCAAACTAGTTGGGAGGAGGAGCGGCTAAAGAAAACGGAAAGAAAGAAAAACGTCCAGTGAAGGAGGAGGCAGCAGAGGAGTGAGAGAAGCGAGCTCCAGCTTCAGCCCTGGGGAAGAATGCTGATCGGGGAACAGGGCTGAGCTGGTGTCTCCAGGCGTCCAGGGCGGGGCCCCAGTATCCGAGCTGCTCAGAAGACGCTGGTGTTTGACAAGCAGGTGCGTTCATTTGCTGTCAGTGCTTTCACCAACAGACATGTCTTTTCTCCCTGTGTGGAGGCCAGAAAGCAAGAGAGCAAGGTGCCGCAGGTTTGGTTTCTTCGAGGCTTCTGTCCTTGGCTTGCAGTCAGAGACAAGGCAGGCAAAGTGAGGGCTCCGCCTTCTCGCTGTGCCCTCACGTGGCCATGCTTGGGTCTGTGTGTCGCCTGTGGCTAGTCATCTCTTCTTCTTTTTTTTCTTTTGAGTCGGAGTCTCACTCTGTTGCCCAGGCTGGAAGGCAGTGGCATGCTCCTGGCCACTGCAGCCTCGACCTGCTGGGCTCAGGTGATCCTCCTGCCTCAGCCTTCCAAGTAGCTGGAATGACAGGCACGCGCCACCATGCCTAGCTAATTGTTTGATTATTTGTAGAGATGAGGTCTCTCCAAGTTGCCCAGGCTGGTCTCAAACCCCTGGACTCAGGCGATCCTCTCGCCTCGGCCTCCCAAAGTGCTGGGATTACAGGTGTGAGCCACAGTGCCTGGCCTGTTGTATGCTTTATAATGAAACTGTAATTGGATGTATAGTGCTTTCCTGAATTCACTCTAGTGAACGATCAAATCTTTTGGAGGCTCTGGTCATAGCCCAGACTTTTAGCCTGTTAGTCAGAAGAGCAGATGTCCTGAAGACCCCACTTGAGAGGCATGTCTGAAGTGGGCAGCCTTGTTAGGACTGGCGTCCTGTGCATTTGGCCCTGACCACTGGGTGGCTAGTTGCAGAGTTGAACTGGGCACATGGTTCAGTCAGAATAGGTGGTGATGTTCGAAGGCTGTCAGCTCCACAGGAGCTCAGCAGTGCACAGACCCGTAGAAGAAATCTACCTGTTGGAGACCAGAGACTTAACGTAATTGATGGAGTCTACGCGTAACATCTAGAGTAAAACAGGAAATCCTACTTTTCTTTCTACCTGGTCTGAATACCTAGGAACAAAGAGTGTTTTAGCTCCATGTACTTTAAAAATATGAACATACTTTTTTTCTTTTAAAAAATTTTGTGAGACTGGGTGTGGTGGCTTGGCAAGACCTCCTCTCTACAATAAATTTTTAAAAATTAGCTGGGTATGGTGGTGTGTGCCAGCTACTTGGAAAGCTGAGGTGGAAGGATGGCCTGAACTCAGCAGGTCAGGGCTATGGTGGCTGTGAGTGTGCTGCTGTACTCCAGCCTGAGTTATAGAGTGAGACTCTGGCTCAAAAAATTTTTTTAAACTCCAAATGTTTGCGAGAGATGGGGTCTTGCTCTGTTGCCCAAGTTGGAGTGCAGCGGTGTGATCATAGCTCACTGCAACTTCAAACTCCTAGACTCCAGTGGTCCTCCTGCCTCAGCCTCCCGAGAACCTGGGACATGAGGTATGCACCACTGGGCCCTGCGTCCATGGATTTTCTTTTTTCTTTTTCTTTTTTTGAGTGGGAGTCTCACTCTGTCGTCCAGACTGGAGTGCAGTGGCCACTCCTGGCCACCGCAGCCTCGACCTGCTGGGCCCCGGCAATCCTTCAGCCTCAGCCTTCCAAATAGCTGGAACTACAGGCGTGCGCTACCACGCCCAGCTAGTTTTTTGATTTATTGTAGAGATGAGGTCTCGCCAAGTTGCCCAGGCGGGTCTCGAACCCACACTCTCAGGCAATCCACTCACCTCGGCCTCCCAAAGCGTCGGATTACAGGCTGAGCCACCGGCTCATTGATTTTCTTAATTCATATGGGAAGTAATGGCAGATGTGATATGAGGTAAAGAGATGGATTCAAATCCACTTACCTGAGTCCTTGGCAGATTGCTAAATTGTTTTGGATGCCAGGTTTCTTCTGCTGTAACATCAAGAAAAATGCTTATATCTCCCCAAATGACTAACAGTCGGATGGATAGATCCTTTGTGGCATGCTCACACCATGGGGAGGAAGGAATGAGAATGAATAATTTAAGACAACATGCACCATAGGGACGAATCTCATGTAATGAACACGTTAGACAGATACACCACTATACAAAGTTCGAAAACCAGGCACATCAAACCTGTGATGTTAAGGGCCAGGTATGTAGTTATCCTTGGGGTGGTGACTAGAACTAATGGCTGGGAGGGGCACAGGGGACACTGGTAACGTTCTGTATCTGTGTCTTGATCTGGGTGTGACTACAGGTCGGTGCGAGTGTTCACATGGGTGAAAATCCATTGGACTGTATACTTAGGATCTGTGCTCTTTTCTGTGTGAACTCACTACTTTGAAAATCAGCAATATTCATGCTGGACAAGGTGGCTCAGCCTGTAATCCCAGCACTTTGGGAGGTCGAGGCAGGAGGATTGCTTGACATGCCTGGGCAACATAGTGAGACCCTATCTCTATAGAAATTTTCTTTACCAATTAGCCCGGCACAGTGAGTGAGACTCTGTCTCTCTAGTAAAACAAAACAAACACACACACAAAAACAATATCTGAAGTTCCGAGGTGATTACGTCTTGGAACTGTGAGGATCAGGCTTGAGCCTGACAGGCTTCAGAACACAGCACACTCTCATCAGAGTTAGTTACCAAGTCTCCTCCGCCCACTGAATGAATATGCCAGTGCACATGTTGCGTAGGGAAAAGACTCATCAGTGAGCAGTGCAGAGTAGCAGGGCGAGAAAGGAACATGCACAGATTGGAGGTTTGCAGTTAGACTCCTCCTCTGATGGGGTGGGTCACGGAACCTCTCGAAGCCTGTTTTCTCACCTGGTCCATGGCCACCTGACCAGTGAGTTGTCCAGATTCTTCGATTCTGTGAAGCCCTGGGCCGGAAACCCAAGCGGCACACATGCAGTAGACCTCAGCAAGCTGCAAACTGGTGGTGAAATGGGGATGCCTTGTCCACTAGACCCATTCATGGCTCTGACTGACACCTGGGACAACAGGGAAGATCAGGCAGGGACAGGCAGCGGGCAGCTGTCAAGACAGGTTCTCCATGGCTGGTGGCCCCATGTGTTTGTTGGCTGAAGCTCTTGGAGTTGCTCTAGAAAGCTGACTCTCCAAGAAATGGTGCGCACATTTCACCCTCAAGGAAATCATCTGCAGCTTCTGCTGCCATGTCCTCATATTAAGCTTATTGCTGGCAACAACTGTCCAAGACAGTGGTGCCAAACACAGCCCTCCTGAGTGACCTTACAAAAATTGAGCTAATGGCAATTTTATGTCTCATGGAAGCTGTTGCTGTCCACCAACTGCCAACAAGAGCCAATCCCAGACTCTGCTGCCTACATCTCAGTCGGGACATTTCAGGAAACTCAGCAGGACATCACATAGGGGCGAGGAAGGTGCCTCGCACTGGGACTGCTCATTTCAGGAGGTAGGGCCGTACAACGAGGTGCCTGTGGAAACACAACTTTAAATGGGCACAAACACACACAGTGATGACAGCCGCCACTGACTCATGCCTGTGGCAAGGTAGACATGCGGCAGGCAGTTTCCCCACGTGGCTTCAGCAGCAATTCCCAGGGTTCACTGAGCCACAGAGGTGAGGGGGAGCGTCCTCTCGGATAGTCTCAGTCCACCGGTGCCGCCTTGTCCTGCCATGGCTAAGAGGCCCCACATCAAAGGGACATGGGTAAATAAGGTGCTAGGTATAGAAGGTAGATATAATACACTCCTAGAACACATGCATCAGAGACCAAGCACTGAAAAAACTGTCCGTGGCTGTGAGCAGGCAAATATGCGATGGAGTGCCATGAAAGTGTGACGCCGACTGGACACCTGCATTCTGCCTTGGAGACACACTCCTTCAAAGGAGGAGGCGTGGACATGTGGCCGAAGCCACTGGGCTTCCTCACAAGAGGGGGAGAGGAAGGTGCTCAGAAGAGGCATGTCGCGGCTGTACAAGTAAGTTCCAAGTTTTGGCGGGGGTGAGGGGACACCGTCAGGTAACTTTAAGGACATGCTGACTTGCCTGCGTGTTTCCTATCCAGACACAAGAGAATGTAGTGTTTAAAAATGAGGGCAACTTGGGAGCTTAGTTTTTGTTGTGTTTTTTCCTTGACATGAGATGATGACATCAAGGCATTAGTTAACATTTGCTAATGCAATGGCAAAAGGAAAAGGAAAAAGCAAAACTGCTGGGGAAACTGAGCTGAAGAGAATGTTTTCCACTGGGAAAAATATTCGGCACTTTTTTTGTTTTTGTTTTGTTTGTTTTTTGAGTTAGAGTCTCACTCCGTCACCCAGACTGGAGTGCAGTGGCTACTCCTGGCCACTGCAGCCTCGACTTGCTGGGCTCTGGCGATCCTTCCGCCTCAGCCTTCCAAGTAGCTGGAATTACAGGCAAACGCTACCATGCCTGGCTGATTTTTGATTTATTGTAGAGATGAGGTCTCGCCAAGTTGCCCAGGTGGGTCTCGAACCCACGGGCTCAGGGGTGTCGGCCTCCCAAAGTGTGGGATTACAGGCTGAGCCACAGAGCCCGGCTTTGGTACGTTTTTAACTGTCAAAAGATTACTATCCAGAGTGATCAGAGATTAAGGACAGATCAGTAAGAAAAAGAAAAAAACCCCAAAAAACTGACATAACACCATAGCATGAACTGGCAATGCGTATATAATGCTAATGCATGAAAAACACAACACTAAAATGATGAGTCCTGCCGGGTTCAGTGGCTCAGCCTGAAACCCCACGCTCTGGGAGGCTGAGGTAGGTGGATTGCTTGAGCCCGTGGGTTCGAGACCCGCCTGGGCAACTTGGTGAGACCTCATCTCCACAATAAATCAAAAATCAGC
>NW_007253737.1:332959-333705 GCF_000164805.1 Carlito syrichta | reverse complement strand
CGGCAGCGGCCACTGCACTCCAGTCTGGGGGACAGAGTGAGACTCCAACTCAAAAATAAAATAAAATAAAATAAAATAGAGTCCTCCTGGCAATCAGGAAGGTGTAATTAAAACATGTTTCCAACACTAGACTGCCAACATTTAAAGCCATGGACACTCTACCACGGAAGAGAGTGTGGAGAAGCGGGAGAGTGGCGGCGTGGCCTTTTTGGAAGGTAACTTGACAGCCTGTATCAAAATCCAGCTGTGTCCCACTTCCATTAGTACAAGACGCTGTGATGTATTAGCACACAGACGATGAGATGTATCAGTACACGGACACTGCGATTTCTTTCTGTGTGTGGATGTATGTGTGTATTTTTCTGTGTGCTAGTCTACCTGTATGCTACCCAGCCTGGAAAAGAGACTGGAAGCATGCATAGTGCCTTCCTCTGGAGAGGTTTCACAACATTTCTAGGTACCACGCACATGTGCACAAAAAGGCCAATGCTAGGTACAGCATTATTCATGATGCAAAAAAGGATTTTTTGCCACCTACTTTCATCTTTCAGAGAGAGCTTCATCATTAGGGAAAATGAGTCCAGAACATGCTATGATGCATTCATATTTTTTTTTAAAAAACTGCGCAGCTAGCCGGGCTCTGTGGCTCAGCCTGTAATCCCGCCCCTTTGGGAGGCTGAGGTGAGTGAATTGCCTGAGCCCGCGGGGTCGAGACCCGCCTGGGCAGCGAGACCTCATCTCTACAA
>NW_007253737.1:330015-332301 GCF_000164805.1 Carlito syrichta | reverse complement strand
ATCCACTCGCCTCAGCCTCCCAAAGTGCTGGGATTACAGGCTGAGCCACTGAGCCCGGTTTCTTTTTTTTTTTGAGTTGGAGTCTCACTCTTTTTGCCCAGGCTAGAGTGCAGTGGCACGCTCATAGCCACCACAGCCTCAACCTGCTGGGCTCAGGCTATCCTTCTGCCTCAGCCTTCCAAGTAGCTGGCACTACAGGTGTGCACCATCACACCCAGCTAATTTTTTTATTTCTTGTAGAGATGAGGTCTCACCAAGTTGTCCAGGCTGGTCTCGAACCCCTAGGCTCAGGCAATCCTCTCACCTTGGCCTCCCTAAGCACTGGGATTACAGGTGTGAGCCACCGCACCTGGGTAACCCCAACTCTTAAAAAAAACAAGATAACTGAAGTCTTTTCATTACCACTAGAGGCATAAGACTAACATTCCTGATCTTACGATACACTTCAAAGTCCAAGGAAGAGCGATCCAGCTGGCTTGATGAGCCATGTCACTTGCAGTGGTAGATGCCTCCAGAACTTACCGGCGTCCAGTCTTCTCTCCTGCCAGGGACACAGAAGAACATACTTTCCTGCCCCCTTGCAGTTAACGAGGGCAATGGGCTGACAGTCCAGGTGACCAGACCCACCTTGGGGCGAAAGCCCTTTCTTGCCAGCGGGAACCCTCTCCAGCAGACTTGCCCTGGAGTGTTCCCAGCGAGGGCCAGGCGCTCCAGTGCATAGGCTGCAAGGTGGCCCCACCTCGTCAGTCTGGGCCCCACACACCACGTGGTAGGGGCACCACATGAGCAAGACACGCCACAGAGATTTCCGGTCGCTGGTTCCTCTGCAATGTGATAACCCAGAGTCTACAGCAACATAAAAAGTGTCAACGACTGAATCAACATCAAAGGGAAGTCACGGGAACAAACTTTAACATTGCTTTTCTCCCTGTCTCTAAAATAAGGGAGTAAGTCATCTTCTTTTGTTGACAATAATTAGATTCTATTTCAAATCACATTTCCCCTATTTAGTCTTGGCCCTGTATTTAAAGTGAGTCCATTTTCACCTCCAGTTCTTTTACTTGAACATTCTCCATCGCAAATTCTCTCTTGCTTGGCTAAATTTCATCCGCAAGTAGCTCTTTTAGCAGTCTATCTGCTTGTTGCTCTTGTTTGATTGACATCTGAACTGTGTATAAAATTCTTAGGTCCATCTTGTCCCTTAGTATTTTATAGACTCTGCCATCGAATTTGGCATGGACAAGTCTTAGGCAAGTCTAATTTTTTTTTTTTTTGAGTTGGAGTTTCACTCTGCCACCCAGACTGGAGTGCAGTGGCCGCTCCCGGCCACCGCAGCCTCCACCCACTGGGCTCTGGCGATCCTTCCACCTCAGCCTTCCAACATGGTGAGATAGCATCTCTACAGTAAATTTTAAAAACTCAGCCAGGCGTGGTGGCACATGCCTGTAGTTCCAGCTACTTGGAAGGTTGAAATGAAAGGAACGCCTGAGCCCACCAGGTTGAGGCTGTGGTGGCCTTGAGCATACCACTGCACTCAGTTTGGGTGACAGAGTGAGACTCTGACTCAAAACAAAGGGAAAAAAAAGACCTGTGCATGTGATGAAGTTTCACTTCTATGATTATGTTTCATCATGTGGTAAAACTAAAGCGATTTCTCCGGTGTAATTAAGGCCCCTAAGCGGCTGACTTTAAGTTAATTAAAAGGCAGACGGTCCTGGGTGATCTAGACCTGATCCGGTGAGCCCTTTATTTATTTGAGTTGCGGTCTCACTCCGCCACCCGGGCTCGAGCGGAGAGGCACGGATAATGGTCACCGCAGCCTCCACCTCCCGGCTTCAGCCGATCCTTCTACCTCAGCCTCCCAAGTAACCGGAACTAGGGGCAAACCTGGCTGGCTACGCCTGGCTAATTTTCTGATATTGTGTAGGGAGAGGTCTCGTCACGCTGCCGGGGCTGGTCTCAAACTCCTGCACTCAAGCCAGCCTCCCGCCTCGGCCTCCCAGCGTGCTGCGATCTCAGGTGCGGGCCGCCGGCCTGGCCGCAGCGCGTGCTCGCAGAGGGGCCTCTGGGAAAGGAGCTGGGAGGCGAACCGCGCTTTCCGTGGGCCTTGGGGCAAGGACCGGAGTTCAGCAGGAAGCGAGTTCCGCCCCTCCAGCGAGCCCGGAGGTCGAGCCTGGAAGCGCCTCCTCGCCGGGGCTGCGACCTCAGCTCTGGCTGGCGACCCGGGCAGCGGCCCCGTGAGTCCCGGTCGGGCCCCGCTCGTCTCCCCCGGGCTCTCAAAGCAGG
>NW_007253737.1:326858-328196 GCF_000164805.1 Carlito syrichta | reverse complement strand
GGCTCCGGGAGCAGGAGCCTGCCACAGCGGCGCTGGAAAGCGATTTAAAGCTGTCACTTGAAGGGTTGCGGCTTCCCCTTCTTTCCAGATGCTGCCGCTGTCTGCCGCTTCCCCTGGAAAGCCGGAAAAGCACGTGTTGCAGATTCCAGAATATTGTCTGAAGACGCCAGCATGACCAGGAGACGTTCGTGATCAGAAAATTCCGAGTCATGCTAGCACTGCCTGGAGGCTCTGAACTCGGGGCAGGTGAGGGGCCTTGAACTTTGGGTATAAACACTGGAAGGAGTCTGTGTGTTGCTCCGAGCACGCTTTGGGTAATGATGCCCGCTCGTCTCCCTGTAACTTGGCTGCAGAAATTAAACCCCCTTTTCTCCCGGGTTCTGTCTTTGACTGCGAGGAATAGCAGTCGGTGTGTCAGACCAAACGAAAACAACCCCTGAGCCCTTGGTGAGGAATCTCCTGCATGACAAGTTTCGAACACCCAAATGGCTAAAGAGACATTGCCGTAGAACTGGGAGTGAATATTAAAAATACAGTTATCTTTAGAATTAATACTGAGGGTTAAAAGGGAGCGGATAGTATATAAGGGGGGCCCCCCCAAAAACGGAGTTAATGTTTGGAGGATGGGCCCCTTGACAGGCTTCCCCTGCTAGGTGAATGTTCTGGGAACCCTTCGGCATCTGTACCGGCCAGCATTGTTGTGAGAGGCTACGTTTGGCTTCAGTGAATTTTTTTTAGTCTTTCAACGCGTGTGTCCGTTTCATGTTGGGTGATGTATGAGTGCACATGCCCACACTGTGCTGAGTATTCAGCAGTTTTTGACCAAACACGGCATGCTCCCTGTGTCCCACCCTCCTTGTTCATCTGATCTCACTCTCAGCAGACTTTTTGTTTCCCTGGATGAAGAGTCTTCAAAGGGAAGTGTTTTGCTGATGTGGAAGGGATAAAACAAAACGTGGCAGAAGCAGCAAAAGGCATCCCAATTGATGAGTTCAAAAACTGTGTTGAGCAATGGAAAAAGTATCTCCCTGGGTGTATAGCATCAAAAGGAGAGAGTACTTTGAGGGTGACTGAAGTTTAACTATGTACAGAACAAATACACAATTTTTTGTAAATACATTCTGGGGTTTTTTGGGCCCTCCCTTGTAGAATGGCAATTGCTATAACATTGTATAGCACGGCTATTTAAAAATGAGGACGGGAAGCCGGGCTCTGTGGCTCAGCCTGTAATCTTGCACTTTGGGAGGCTGAGGTGAGCAGATTGCCTGAGCCCGTGGATTCAAGACCCACCTGGGCAACTCGGCGAGACCTCATCTCTACAATAAATCAAAAAATTAG
>NW_007253737.1:326097-326838 GCF_000164805.1 Carlito syrichta | reverse complement strand
AAAAATTAGCCAGGCGTGGTAGCGCACACCTGTAGTTCCCGCTGCTTGGAAGGCTGAGGCAGAAGGATCGCCGGAGCCCAGCGGGTTGAGGCTGCGGTGGCCGGGAGCGGCCACTGCCCTCCAGTCTGGGCTTCAGAGTGAGACTCCAACTCAAAATAAATTAAATAAATAATAGATAAAATAACAACGAAGGTGGGAAGGCTTCAAGGAGGTGGAGCTTCATTACGCACCCCTTCAATGTGGTCTGAACTTAGAGACTTGCTTCCAAAGCAGATTATGGAGAAGGGGATGGGAAGTAAATCTACATTGGACAAGCCTGGCAAATACCACTTGAACATATTATGTTGGTGTGCCTGTCCACTCACAAAATCTCAGAAATGATTTCACACACAATAGCAGTGCACATGCTTTACTGCCGAGGTTGTGGTGTTATATCACTACCTCTCTTGGAAACGAAACCGGGATTTTTGGAGAAATGGCTGATTTCAGGAGCCAGAAACACATGAGGTGGGTCTGGAATACCCTGCCAGACCAGATAGCAAGGTCGTATCAACAGAAACGGGAGCCAGCCTGGGAACGCTCCTGTTGGCTCCCTGGGAGCCTGAATGCAGGTCGTGATGGCAACAGACTGAGTCGCATAACATGCTAAAATCCACACGTTTATCATGACGCGAAAAGAAAATCCAGCAGGGCTTGGTGGCTCAGCCTGTAATCCTGCGCCTTTGGGAGGCTGAGGTGAGT
>NW_007253737.1:295409-325374 GCF_000164805.1 Carlito syrichta | reverse complement strand
TCTTTCTTTCAGCTTAAATTGCTCTTCTTTTTCTAGTTTCCTAATGTAGACGCTTAGAGATTATCGATTTTAAACCTTCCTTCGTTGTACTATATGTATTTAGGGCCATAAAATTCTTCCTAGACCATGCTTGCACTGCACCCAACAAATTTTGATAATTTGTTTTTTTCCTCAGTTCAAAATATTTGCTTTCGCTTGAGACTTCCTCTTTCCCCTGTGTGCTAATTTAAAGTGTGCTGTTAGCCGGGCTCCGTGGCTAAGCCTGTAATCCTGCGCTTTGGGAGGCTGAGGTGACTGGATTGCCTGAGCCCGTGGGTTCAAGACCTGCCTGGGCAACTTGGCAAGACCTCATCTATACAATAAATCAAAAAAATCAGCCAGGCATGGTAGCACATGCCTGTAATTCTGGCTACTCGGAAGGCTGAGGCAGAAGGATCACTGGAGCCCAGCAGGTCGAGGCTGCAGTGGCCAGGAGCGGCCACTGCACTCCAGCACTCCGGTCTGGGTGACAGAGTGAGACTCCAACTCAAAAAATAAAAAAATAAAAAAATAAAGTGTACTGTTTAGCCAGGCTCAGTGGCTCAGCCTGTAATTCCGCGCTTTGGGAGGCCGAGGTGAGTGGACTGCCTGAGCCCGCAGGTTCGAGACCCGCCTGGGCAACTTGGCGAGACCTCATCTCTACAATAAATCAAAAATTAGCCGGGCGTGGTAGCGCGCACCTGTAGTTCCAGCTACTTGGATGGCTGAGGCGGAAGGATTGCCGGAGCCCAGCAGGTAGAGGCTGTGGTGGCCGGGAGTGGCTGCCGCACTCCAGTCTGGGCGACGGAGTGAGACTCCAACTCAAAAAATAAATAAATAAATAAAAATAAAGTGTGCTGTTTAATCTCCAAATATCTGGAAATTTTCTAGCTGTCTGTTGCTGACTTCTAGTTTAATTCCACAGTGGTCTCACAACACAGTCTACTCTTTTTGATTGCTGTATGTGTGTATTATGCTCCAGAATGTGCTCTAGCTCAGGACATCTCCTCTGCCATTCCTGCACTTTTCTATCCTAACTTTATAATAACTTTTTTTTCATTTCTCTATACTTTTGGAGGTTTTTTATTTTTATTTATTTATTTTTAGAGACAGGGTCTCACTGTCGTCCAGGCTGGAATAGCTCACTGCAGCCACCAACTCCTGTGCTTAAGTAATCTTTCTACCTCAGCCTCCTGATTAACTGGGACTACCTGAGCCTGCGGGTTCGAGACCCACCTGGGCAATTTGGCGAGACCTCATCTCTACAATAAATAAAAAAATTAGCCGGGCGTGGTAGTGCGCGCCTGTTGTTCCAGCTACTTGGAAGGCTGAGGCGGAAAGATTGCCGGAACCTAGCAGGTCGAGGCTGCAGTGGCCGGGAGCGGCCACTGCACTCCAGTCTGAGTGACAGAGTGAGACTCCAACTCAAAAAAAAAAAAAAAAAAATCACAGGAAATCAACAAAGTTGACAAAAGGAAATCAATAGAGAAAGTCAACAAAATCAACAAGCAGTTCTCAAAAAGATCACTAAAAATTGTTACACTTGTAACCGAGCTAACCAAGGAAAAAGTTAAAGTCATACAAGTATTTTTATCAGAAATGAAAGAGGGGATACTACTATTGACTGCAAAAATATAAAGGAATACTAGAAACAACTGGATGCTAGCAAATTAGATAACTTAGGTGAAATGAACACATTCTTAGAAAGGCACAGATGCTGGGCACAGTGGCTCAAGCCTGTCATCCTAGCACTTTGGGAGGCCGAGATGAGCGGATTGCCTGAGCCCATGGGTTCGAGAACAGCTCGGGCAACTTGGCAAGACCTCGTCTCTACAATAAAAAATAAAAATCAAAGAAGTAGCCAGGCATGGTAGCATGCGCCTGTAGTTCCAGCTACCTGGAAGGCTGAGGCGGAAGGATTGCCTGAGCCCAGCAGTCCATGCTGGGGTGGCTGTGGGCGTGCCACTGCACTCCAGCCTGGGCGATGGAGTGAGACTCCAACTCAAAGAAAAAGAAGAAAGAAAGAAAGGCACAGCCTACCAACAGACTTAAGAAGAAACAGAAAATCTAAACAGATGTGCAGTAAGAAAACAGACTGTCCTTGTATGTGTATCGCAGCCCTATTCACAACAGCAAAGACGTGGAACCAGCCTAGGTGCCCATCAGTGGTGGGTTGGATAAAGGATGTGTGGCATATATACACCACGGCATTCTACACGTTACAAAGATAGAATGTAACTGTGTCCTTCGCAGTCACATGAATGCCGCTGGAGGTCATTATTATAAGTGAATTAATGCAGGCACAGAAAACCAAATACTGCATGTTCTCATAAGTGGGCACACATGGACATGAGGATGGGAACAACAGACACTGGGGACTCCCAAAGGGGGAGGAAGTAGGGGGGAACGGATTGAAACACCTCCGATTGGGTACTGTGCTCACTATTTGGATGACAGAGTTAACGAAAGCCCAGACTTGACCTTCATGCTGTGTATCCATGTAATAAAACTGTTCATCAGCCGGGCGTGCTGACTCAAGCCTGTAATCCCAGCACTTTGGGAGGTGGAGGCGAGAGGATTGCCTGAGCTCAGGGGTTCAAGATCAGCCTGAGCAACATGGTGAAACCTTGTCTATAGAATAAATAAAAAATTAACTGGGCATGGTGGCACATGCCTGTGGTTCCAGCTACTTGGAAGGCTGAGACGGAAGGATCCCCTGAGCCCAGCAGGTTGACGCTGTGGTGGCTGTGAGCATGCCACCGCACTCCAACCTGGGCGACGGAGTGAGACTCCTACTCAAAAACAAACAGACAAAAAAACTGCTCATATACCCCTTGAATTTAAAATAGTACTAATAAAAAGACTCCTGAAAGAAGGGGAATTCATTACAAGTCAGGCAGCGCTCCAATTTTTTATTTATTTTTATATCTGTCTATCTAATTTATCTATTTATTTTGAGTTGGGGTCTTACTCTGTCCCCCAGGCTGGAGTGCAGTGGCACGGTTACAGCTCACCACAATCTTGAACCCCCAGGTTCAAGAGATCCTCTGTCTCAGCCTCCTGTGTAGCTGGGACTATAGGCACGTGTCACCACAGCTATTTTTTTTTTTTGTAAAGACAAGGTCTCTCTATGTTACCCAGGGCCAGATAGCTTCCCTGGTGAATGCTAACAAATGTTTAAAGAATTAATACAAATCCATTTGAAACTCTTCCAATAGTTAGAAAAGTTGGGAACATTTACCAACTTTTTCTATAAGATTAGTATTACCCTTATACTAAAACAAACAGAAACATCACACATACAGAAAAAAGTACAGACCCGCCTGGGCAACTTGGCGAGAACTCGTCTCTACAATACATTAAAAGTTAGCTGAGCATGGTGGCACATGCCTGTAGTTCCAGCTCCTTGGAAGGCTGAGGCGGAAGGATCGCCGGAGCCCAGCAGGTCGAGCCTGTGGTGGCCGGGAGCATGCCACTGCACTCCAGCCTGGGTGACAGTGAGACTCCCATTCAAAAAAAAAAAAAAAAGTACAGACCCATGTACTCAAACGAACTATTAGACTAAGATACCCTCAACAAAATACTAGCAAATCAAATCCATAATAAGTGAAAAAGACATACAAATTATAACCAAATGAGATAGATCCTAGGAATGCAAGCTTGGCTTGACATCTGAAAACCAATTAGTCAACAGCATAAATAATAATGGAAAAGACCGCATGCTCGTCTCAAGCGATGCAGACAAGGCATCTGACAAAAGCCAGCACCATTTCATAATAAAAGCAATTAACAAAACCCTAACAAAATTATTCCTGCATCTATAAAACCTCACATCTAACATCATGCTTAATGCTGAAATGCTTTTCCCCTAAGTTCAGGACCGACGCAAGGATGTGCCCTTTTACCACTTCTTTTTGGCATTGCATTGAAAGTTCTAACAAGGACAATTAGAAAAGGAAATGAAATAAAATGTGTACAGACTGGAAAGGAAGAAGTAAAACTATTTCTCTTTGCAGATGACATGATCTTGTATACAGAAAATTATAAGGACTCTGCTAAAGAAACTATTAGGACTAGCTGGGTGTGGTGGCTCACACCACTTTGGGAGGCGGAAGCCAGAGGACTGCCTGAGCCCAGGTGTTTGTGACCAGTCTGGGTAACTTGGTGAGACTTCGTCTCTACAATAAATAAAAAAGTAGCTGTTTTGTGGTGGCACATGCTTGTAGTTCCAGCTATTTGGGAGGCTGAAGTGCAAGGATTGCCTGAGTCCAGCAGATTGAGGTTGTGGTGGTTATGAACGTGCCACTATACTCCAGCCTGGATGACAGAGTGAGACATATTAATTAATTTTTTTGAGTCTGGGGTCTCATTCTGTTGCTCAGGCTGGACGGCAGTAGCATGGCCATGGCTCGCTGCAGCCTCAACATCCTGGGAACAGGTGATCCTCTGGCCTCTGCCTCCCGAGTAGCTGGGACTCCATGTGTGCACCACTGTGCCTGGCTAGTTTTTGACTTTTCATAGAGACAAGGTCTTGCTGTGTTGCTTAGGCTGCTCTTGAACTTCTGGGTCAAGCAGTCCTCCTGCCCTGGCCTCCATGTGCTGAGATTACAGGCATGAGCCATATTTGTCTTGGCTATATTTGTCATGTATAACAGGGTCTCACTCTGCTGCCCGGGCTGTAATACAGCTCACTGTAATCTTGAAATCCTGGGCTTCAGCTATCCTCTCTGCTCAACCTCCCAAGTAACTAGGACCACAGGCACATGCCACCAGGCCCAGCCAATTTTTTATTTTTTTGTAGAGGGGGAATCTCACTATGTTGCCCAAGCTGACTTGAACTCTTGGCTTCAAGCAATTCTTCTGCCTCAGCCTCCAGTGTGCTGGGATTATAGGCGTGAGCCAATGTACCCAGCCTTATTTATTTATTTAGATTTTGAGATAGAGTCTTCTTATGTTACTGAGGCTGGACTCAAACTCCTGGACTCCAGTGATTCTCCTGCCTCAGCCTCTCAAGTAGCTGGAACTTCAGGCATGAAACATCACACTTGGCTATTACTACCTATTGTTAATTTCTTACTCTGCCTAATTTATGTTAAACTTTATCATGGGTGTGTATCTATAGAAAAAACAGTACATAGAGAGTTCTGTACCATCACTGGTTTCATACATCCACTGGGAGTCTTGGAAAATGTTCTTGATGGATAAGTACTGCAGTAATGGCTGAAAATGTCCCAAAGCTGACGAAAGACGTGAATATATACATCCAAAAAGCTCAATGAACTCCAAACAGGATAAACTCAGAGACCTACACTGAGACACATTACAGGCAAACTGTTAAAACTCAAAGACAAAAGAGAATCTTAAAAGCAGAGAGAGAGAATAGAGTTTTCATGTACAAGGGCTCCTCAATAAGGTTAACAGCAGACTTCTTATCAGAAGCCATGGAGACCATATGGCAGGAGAAAAACATTCTTAAAGTGCTAAGAGAAAAATCTGTCACCCAAGAATTCTATATATGGCAAAGCTATCCTTTAAGAATGAAGGATATATTAAGATATTTCCAGATAAATAAAAGATGAGGGAGTTCATTACCAGTAGACCTGTCCTATTAGAAATGCTAAAGGAAATTCTTCAGGCTAAAATAAAGAATGCTAGATACCTCAGAGATTCTGATTCCACTGTCTGCAGAGGGGACTGGCGACAAGTACTATTAAGTTTCTTGGATAGTCCAAGTGTACAGATAGAGTCAAGAGTCTCTGAATTAGTAACACTTCCCAGGCCAGCAGACCCCAACCACAGTCTGCATTTGGGTCAAATTCAGGCCTAACCCAGTCAGCTCAGAGCAGAGCCACATGGCCTCAGTACGTCCAAAGCCCTCTCCATCAGCAGGGTCTGTGGCTATGGAAGACCTGGAGGCAGGCCCCTGCTGGACACGCTGAGGACACGACAAGCCAGCACACTGCTTAGCACCCTGAAATGCAGTGGCTCAATAAATAACAGGTGCTGTTACAGTCCTTTCTCTTCTGTAACACAAGGATATGCAGTTGGCTCTCTGTATCCCAGAATCGCTCATAAAAAAAAGGAAAAAAAAGAATGCTAGGTAGATTTGAGTTGGGAATGACAGTTCCAACACTCTATCCAGTTACCTGCAGGAGGCACTGATTATGAAATTCTATTACAGCATTACCCTGACTGGCAAAATGAGTAGGCATAACCAAAGAAAGCTTTAAAGGGTGGGAATTTCACTAGGATATGGGGCATTTGGTTCTGACTTCTTGGGAAAGCTGCCCAGGGCCAGAAGTCATCAACTTCGCATCCTAATTTGCAGTTTGACAGTCTCTGGTTATAGCATTGGGTGCTTTGTTGAAATCTCGAGTGGCTTACACATCGAGCATGAGGGTTATTCTTTGAAATTTACATTGAGTCGTTTAGTTGCAGCTTATAGGGCTTCAGGAACAGAGCATTTCCTGTCCGAGTGATTCCAAGTCAGAAAAATGGGAGAACTATGGTCATACAGTTTGGAGAGTCATAGCTTGATCCTGAAGGAACCTAGAAGAATTCAGAATTCATTTCAGTTTACAAGCAGATAAAAAAAAACAAACAAACTTGAAAACAGTGAACAAGGCTATAATTTATTAATAGGTGCACTATAGCTTTTTTCTTTTCCTTTTTTCTTTTGAGTTGGGGGCTCACTCTGTCACTCAGGCTGGAGCGTAATGGCATGATCATGGCTCACTGCAGCCTTGATGTCTTGGGCTCAAGCAATCCTCCTGCCTCGGTTTGTAGCTGGGACTACAAACATGTGCCAACATGATGCCCTAATTTCTTGTAGGACAAGGTCTTGCCATGTTGCCCAGGCTAGTCTTGAACTCCTAAGCTCTAGCAATCCTCCCATCTTGGCTTCCCAAAGTGCTGAGATCATAGGTGTGAGCCACTGCGCCCAGTCTGTAGTGTTTTTTTGAAAGATAAGTTTTTTTCTCTCTGCATTTACCACATTGTTACCAAAGATAATCACAAAGAATCTAAAGTCTAGCAAATGAGACTAGCAAATGACTATATACACTCTTTTAAAGTCTGCTTTGCTGGAAGTTTTTATAAGGAATCTTAGATTGGACTTTTAAAAGCCTCTTGAGACTAGAAAGACAGCACGCTTGCCACCTGACTGTCTGTATGCCTCTAGATTTGAATGAATTCCTCTCTTTTTATGGTCCATAAAATATCTTGAGGTTCCTGGGTCTGCCAGGAAGTTAAGTTGTTTTTTCCTTTTTTTTTTTTTTTGAGTTGGAGTCTCACTCTGTCGCCCAGACTGGAGTGCAGCGGCCGCTCCCGGCCACCACAGCCTTGACCTGCTGGGCTCCGGCAATTCTTCCGCCTCAGCCGTCCAAGTAGCTGGAACTAAAGGCGCGTGCTACCATGCCCGGCTAATTTTTTGATTTATTGTAGAGATGAGGTCTTGCCAAGTTGTCCAGGCGGGTCTTGAACCCCTGGGCTCAGGCAATCCACTCACCTCAGCCTCCCAAAGACGCGGGATTACAGGCTGAGCCACCGAGCCCGGCTTGTTTTTTCCTTTTTTACCCACTTTAAGAATGGAACACTTGAAGCTAGGTAGGTGTTCTATGTCCATTTTCCATTATGATATTCCAGTCAAACTTGTGGTAATATAGCCAATGTTTCTAATTTTATTCTATCATAAAGAGAACAGATCCTTACTGCATTTATGCAAATAACTATATTACCACAAAACAAGAATATCCACAAAAGTTTTCAGATTCTGAGGGATTAAGCAGGCAGAGAAACTCATTGTCTTGTCTCTGCACACAGAGGTATACTGTACCAAATTGCCATCAGCTGTAGATAGCTTGAAAATAAAAGTTTATTTCAATTTGGAAAACTTTGAAGAGGCCATTCAGAAAAGAAAAACAGCTTCTTCTCTGAGGAAACACCAAATGGCAGCTGAGGCTGGCACAGTGGGAGGGCCTGGAGGCCCGGGAGTGGGAGGTCGCCGTGGCTTCTGCAGGGACCTTCGCGGGCCCAGGCCAGGGCCAAGGCCGCAGAGCTCAAGTGGACAAGGCTGAGGACGAGGAGGAGGTGCCTGTCACCGAGCTGGGCCACCTGATCAAGGACATGAAGATCAAGTCCCTGGAGGAGATTTCTCTCTTCTCCCTGACCGTGGAGTCTGAGGCCACTGACTTCTTTCTTAAGGCATTGCTCAAGGATGGGTTTTTAAGGTTATGCCGGGTACAGAAGCAGACCCGTGCTGGCCAGTGGGCCAGGTTCAAGCAGTTTGTTGCCATCGGAGATTACAGTGGCCACAGCAGTCTGGTGTGAGGTGCTCCAAGGAGGTAGCCACTGCCATCTGAGGGGCCATCGACTTGGCCAAGCTCCCCATTGTCCCTGTGCAGGCGACGGGGGAACAAGATTGGTAAACCGACACTGTCCCTTGCAAGGTGTCAGGCCACCTTGGCTCTGTGCTTGTGCCCCGTTTCCCTGCTTCCAGGGGCACCAGCGTCGCCCTGGCCCCTGTGTCTAAGCAGCTGCGGCTGATGGCTGGTACTGCCCCCCGGGCAACTCCACCAAGGCCACCTTTGATGCCATCTCCAAAACGCATGGCCACCTGATCACTGACCTCTGGAAAGAAAGACTGCATTCACTAGCGCTCCCTATCAGGAATTCATCAACCATCGCGTCAAAACCCACACCAGCCTTTCTGCAGAGGACCCAGGCTTGGGCTGTGGCAACCACCCTGGGTTTTTATGCAAGAAAAGTAAAGTGACTCAAGCCTGTTAGATAAAGAAAGAAAAACAACTCTTCATCACTTTGTTCAGTCCCATGTAATTAATTCTTACTTGCTTAGTGTTGGGTTAACAGTTTATGAACAAATCCGTTTCTTCATTAGAGTTTTAGAGATTCTGACCCAGATCGATAGTATAAAGTTATCAGAAATATTTACTTGTCAGTGTTGTTTCCATGAATTTCCTGGAAGATGAAAACACTTTAGGATTATGGTTGCTTGTGAAAACTTTTAGCAAAGCATCAGACTAAAACAATTAACTGTCTGTGAGTGGGAAGACTTTTTTTTTTTTTTTTTTAGTGGAGTCTCACTCTGTGGCCCAGACTGGAGTGCAGTGGCCGCTCCCGGCCACCGCAGCCTCGACCTGCTGGGCTCCGGCGATCCTTCCGTCTCAGCCTTCCGAGTAGCCAGAAATCCAGGCGCGTGCTACCATGCCTGGCTAATTTTCTTGACTTACTATAGAGATGAGGTCTCGCCAAGTTGCCCAGGCGGGTTGCAAACCCGCAGGCTCAGGCAATCCACTCACCTCAGCCTCCCAAGGTGCGGGATTACAGGCTGAGCCACCGAGCCCGGCTAAATTTTTTTTTTTTAGCTGGAATCTCACTCTGTTACCCAGGCTGGAGTGAAGTGGCACGCTCCTGGCCACTGCAGCCTTGACCTGCTGGGCTCCAGTGATCCTTCCACCTCAGTCTTCCAAGTAGCTGGAACTACAGGCACACACCACCATGCCTGGCTAATTTTTAAAAAAATGTATTGTGATGAGGTCTTACCAAGTTGCCCAGGCTGGTCTCGAACCTGTGGGCTCGGGCAGTCCTCTCACCTCAGCCTCCCAAAGTGCTGGGATTATAGGCATGAGTCACTGCGCCCCGATCTTTATTTGAAAGATGTGGGGTACAATTCAGGGTTAGGCATACAAATGGTCATTGTACAGGTAAAGTTTGGGCCTCACTTTGGTCTGCATTTCACCTGGTTTGAGATCAGGTACCCTTATTGATGAAGTATGCCCCCATGCCTTGGCAGTTTCTCACTACGGCAATTCCTTTCTTACAGTATTATGATAATTGTTCAGGGTCCGCTTATGAGTGAGAACATGTGGTACTCAGTGTAAGGCAAGTGTGGAGAAAACGAGAACAAGCCGAGTGGCTAGGCAAAGAAAAGAAAATTTATTAGCAGGAAAGGAAAGGAAGACGGGCCCCTAAGAAGAACCATCCCCTTGCTCTTTGTGGGACCCTTTGTGGGACCCGTGGCTGGAGTCTGGCGATAACGTCGCCCTGAGACGTGGTCTTGCGGGAGCGGGCTGCTGCCGATGGTCACACAGCCTGGAGACGTGGCCCTGAGAAAGCAGGTGCCAGCAGCGCAAACAAGACTTCACTCAAGCAGTGAGGCCCCCCGAGCTCTATGGCTCTGTGCTTCGTCTCTGTGCTAGATCACTGAGTACTATACCTAAATCCAGCCAAGTTGCTGCGAAGTTCATGATTTTGTTCTTCTCATGGCTGCATAATAGTCCACCGTGGATATGTACCATATATTTTTTTATCCAGTCCATTTATATTTTGACTAATAATTTAGGCAGAAGACTTTTAAACTTAGCTTCTATTTCTGTGTTTTTGTAGCCAGAATATTGGGTTCAGGGCAGGCTTACCAACAAATTGGGCAGACAAAGCTTTTACCATGACTCGACTCAGCATGGCTGGTTCTGAGCTCGAGAATTTGAAGAGGGAATAAAGGTGATTAAAGAAGGCCTTTTTTTTTTAGTTGGAGTCTCACTCTGTCGCCCAGGATGGAGCACAGTGGTATGCTCACGCCCATCGCAGCCACCACCTGCTGGGCTCAGGCAATCCTCCAGCCTCAGCCTTCCAAGTAGCTGGAACTACGGGCATGCACCACCACGCCCGGCTAATTTTTTGATTTATTGTAGAGATGAGGCCTCACCAAGTTGCCCAGGCGGGTCTCCAACCCACGGGCTCAGGCAATCCACTTGCCTCAGCCTCCCAAAGTACTGGGATGACAGCCTGAGCCACCGAGCCCGCAAGTTGGAGTTTTATAAACAGTTTTCTATTCATCTTGGGGAGGGAGGGTCATTAAGCAAAAAGGTTAGCAAGCAAATGCATTTTTTATCATCAGTTAGTTGCCTATGATTTTTTAATTTGCATTTCTAAAGGAGTCTTTTAAAGAGGAAAAATTTTTTTATTTTTTGAGTTGGAGTCTCACTCCATCGCCCAGGCTAAAGGGCAGTAGCACGCTCACGGTCACCGCAGCCTTGATCTGCTGGGCTCAAGTGGTCCTTCCGCCTCAGCCTTCCAAGTTGCTGGAATCACAGGCCTGAGCCACCACACCTGGCTAATTTTCTGATTTACTGTAGAGATGATAAAAATTAACCAATTAGCTGGTGGTGGTGGCGCATGCCTGTAGTCCCAGCTACTCTGGAGGCTGAGGTGGAAAGATCATTGGCGCTCAGGAGGTCGAGCTGCCAGGAGCATGGACTGCACTCCAGCCTGGACAGCAGAACAAGGTCCCAACTCAAAAACAAATAAATGATCCAATGCTCACATTGAATCTTGGGTCACTCAGAGCAAAGATATAAGCCTAAGAGGGAACTACACAGGAGCTGGATCATCTGAAGTTTTCACATTGTTTCTCATGCCATAGAAACTTTCTTGACGCTTGGCTGGGCCTGCAATCCCAGCATTTTGGAGGCCGAGGCAGGAGGGCTGCTTGAGCCTAAGAGTTCGAAATCAGCCTAGACAACATGGTGAGACCTCATCTCTACAAAAAAAATAGAAAAATTAGTCAAGTGTGGTGGCACACGCCTGTAGTCCCAGCTACTCAGGAGGCTGAGGCAGAGAAGGACTGCCTGAGCCCAGGAGGTCGAGGCTACAGTGGGCAATGATCGTGCCACTATATTCCAGGCTGGGTGACACAATGAGACTCAGACTCAATAAACACACACACAAACATATACATAAAAACGCACATGTTCATTTAAGAATCACAGCAACTATTAAAAAAACATTTTTGTGAAGCTTTGGGTGAACGAGTGTTAAACGAATCCATTCTGAGACCACTAATCCTCTCATTGGAGTCTTCTTTGTAAGTGGGGGGCACTCCAGCAGCTTTTAGGCTCCTCCATACTCACAAGTCAAGTTGTAGCTGGCCCGAGATTCCCTTGACCAGCAGCCATATTCCCCCCCACCTCAGAGGACAGAACCCAAATCCCTGTGAACCTTGGAAGGCTGGAATCACACCACTTACTGCAATGGCCATAGTTACCTTCAAACGGTGAGCCTTGCCAGTGATACCTCAATCACTATAGATCCCCAAAGACCACGTGCCCTCTCACGGTACAAATCCTTGGGACCCAAAGCTCACGTGTTCTCTCACAGCACAAGTGGACTTTGGACACAAAAGCCAGAAAGAGTAAGCTCGATGCAGAGAGCATAAGCAAGACCTGAAAGAACTCACTCATGAGCTCCGTGGCTCTGTGAGGAAGACAGAGGACCCGCTAGGGTCAGTGGTGCCTTGCCTGTCTTCTTTAGGGTTTGCAGGGGTCATCAAGGCTGGGTGTGGTGGCTTGTACCCGTAATTCCGGCACTTTGGGATCTTGAGGTGGGAGGATGGCTTAGGCCAGGAGTTTGAAACCAGCGTGAGCAACATAGTGAGACCCTGTGTCGACAAAAAATTAAAAAATAGGCTGGGTTTGGTGGCTCTGCCTATAATCCCAGCACTTTGGGAGGCCAAGGCGAGTGGATTGCCTGAGCCCACGGGTTCAAGACCAGCCTGGGCAACTTTGCGAGACCTTGTCTCTTCAATTAATAAAAAATTAACCAGGTGTGGTGGCATGTGCCTGTAGTTCCAACTACTTGGAAGGCTGAAGTGGAAGGATCGCTAGAGCCCAGCAGGTCGATGCTGGGGTGGTCATGAGCGTGCCACTGTACTCGAACCTGGGTGACAGAGTGAGACTCTAATTAAAAAAAAAAAAGTAAAAAGATAATTAGTCGGATATAGTAGTGGCTGAGGCAGAAGGAACATCTGAGCCCAGGAGGTCAAGGCTGAGGTGAGCCGTATTATGCCACTACCCTCCAACCTGAGTAACACAGTGAGACCCTGACTCAAATCACACACACACACCCCAACCAGAAAACAGTATTCTACAAAAACTCAACTAAATGACAAGAAAAGGCAGTTAGGAGGAATTAAGAAAACAAGAAATGCAGAATATGCACAGAACACAAACAGCGAAATAATAGAGTCCGTTCCTCTCTATCAGTGATCACATTTCAATGCAAACTGACTCACTCTCCTCCTAAAAGACAGAGTCTGGGGCGATGAAGACAGGCTGGTTAGTGGGAACAAACATACAGGTAGGTAGCAGGAGTGAGTTTTGGTGTTCCATAGCACAACTGGGTGGCTGTAGCTGGACTCAGGTGATCCTTCTGCTTCAGCCTTCCAAATAGCTGGCACTACAGGCGTGAGCCACCGTGCTCAGCTAATTTTTTGATTTATTGTAGAGACGAGGTCTCACCACATTGCCCAGGCTGGTCATGAATTCCTGGTCTCAGGCAATCCTCTTGCCTCCACCTGTCAAAGTGCTGGATTTACAGGCGTGAGCCACCGCACCCAGTCGATAAGGAACATTTTGTATTGATAAAATGTTCAACACAACAAGAAGGTATAATACTTATAAACATATTTGTACCTAATAATGGAGCTCCAAAATATACAGAGCAAAAATGGATAGAATTAAGGAAAAACAAGGATTCTTCAGTCATAGTGAAGACACTCCAATACCCTCCTCCCAGTAACTGTACAAACAGAAAGTTCACCAAGGAAATCAGAAAACGGAACAACATAAGACAGTTCGACCTAAGAGATGCACAGAACACTCAGCAGCAGCAGAGTCAGCATTCTCCAGCACATCCAGAACGTGCCCCAGAGTGGACCACGTGTTGAGCCGTAAAACAAGTCTCGGCAAAACTCGAAAAGACCACAACCGCACACAGCACCTTTCCCAGCCACAACAGAGAGAAAACTCACATTGAACAACTCAAGGAAACCTAGAAAGTTCACCATATGTGACAATTAAGGTCTTTGTTGGATTCAGGAGGTACACGTGTTGTGTTCGCTACAGGAACACAGTGTGGTGGCAGGGATGGGGTCTCGCGTGGCCCTGTCCCCAGAGAGCGAACATTGTGCCCCGCAGGCGCGATGGCCAGAAGCCCCCCGCGCCCCCAGCCCCTCACTGGCTTCTGCAGCGCCTGCGGTTTTCCTCTATGCTCCCACCTGCGAGTGAGAACAGGCGGTGTCTGGGTTTCTGCTTCGAGTCATTGCCCTTAGGATGGCCATCTCTAGCTCTATTCATGTTGCTGCCAAGGGTGTGAGTTCATTCTTTTCTGTGGCGGCTTAACCAGTCTTAAAGAACCAGCGAGTCAAAGAAGAAATCACAAGGGAAATTAAAAAGAACACTGAGATGAATAAAAGCCAAAACACAATAGAGCAGTGCTAAGAGGAGAAACTGTAGCTGAAAAAGTGCTGGTTGAACAAGAATGAACATAAACTAATTCTACACTTAGAAAACTAGGAAAAGAAGAGCAGACTAGACTGGAGCCAGCAGAAAGGAGAACATAATAATGGCAGAGCAGAGATTAAGGAGAACGAAAAATAGAGAAAACCAATGAAACTAAATGTTGGGTCTTCAACAAGATCAGCAAAAAAAATTTTTTTTTTTTTGAGTTGGAGTCTCACTCTGTTGCCCAGACTGGAGTGCAGTGGCCGCTCCCGGCCACCGCAGCCTCAACCTGCTGGGCTCCGGCAATCCTTCCGCCTCAGCCTTCCAAGTAGCCGGAATTACAGGCATGCGCTACCACGCCCGGCTGATTTTTTGATTTATTGTAGAGATGAGGTCTCGCTGCCCAGGCGGGTCTCGAACCTGCGGGCTCAGGCAATTCACTTACCTCAGCCTCCCAAAGGCATGGGATTACAGGCTGAGCCACCGAGCCCGGCTCAAGATCAGCAAAATTGACAAGAGAGATTTTCTGGGTGTGATGGTTCACCCCTCGTAATTCCAGCACTTTGGGAGGCGGAGGTGAGGGACTGCTTGAGGCCAGTAGCTTGAGACCAGCCTGGGCAACAAGACCCTCATCTTTTCTTTTTCTTTTCTTTTTTTTTTTTTTTGAGTTGGAGTCTCACTCTGTTGCCCAGACTGGAGTGCAGTGGCTGCTGCTGGCCACTGCAGCCTCGACCCGCTGGGCTCTGGTGATCCTTCCTCCTCAGCCTTCCAAGTAGCTGGAACTACAGGCACATGCTACCACGCCCGGCTAATTTTTTATTTATTGTGGAGATGAGGTCTTGCCAAGTTGCCCAGGCAGGTCTCGAACCTGCAGGCTGAGGCAATTCACTCACCTCAGCTTCCCAAAGTGCGAGATTACAGGCTGAGCCACCAAGCCCGGCTATCTTTTCAATCTTTTAAAAATTAGCTGGGCGTGGTGGTGTGCACCTATAGTTCTAGCTTCTTGGTAGGCTGAGTGGAAGGATCGTTTGAGCCCAGGAATTTGAGATTGCAGTGAGTGGCGATCATGCCACTGCATTCTAGGCTGGGTAACAGAGTGAGACCTTGTCTGTGTGAGTGAGAGTGAGTGAGATGGAGAGAGAGAGAGAGAGAGGGAGACTCCTTGAAAGGAGAAATGAAAAATAAAAAAAACTGCTAAATCAGAAAATGAGAGTAAATATACTATTAATTTTAAAGAAATCAAAAAGATTATAAGATACTATGAATAGCTATACACCCACAAATTAGATAACCTCCCCTAGCAGACTGAATGAGGTGAGAAAACCTAATTAGGTGACACGAACAAACCGCTGGAAGGACACAGTCTACCAAAACTGCCTCGAGAAATGAAGGTGGGCGGAGTCCCACGGGAGGCCGATGGCGGTGTGAAGTGGGAAGTGAAGGGCGCAAAGGGGTGTGTCAGAGGCGAGGCCACCTCACGCCACACTCCCCCAGCCAGGTCTGTTAAGACACACCCGTCCCTCCCGTGGCCGCCTTCCTCTGTAAAGAGGGAACAGCCACAGTGGTCTGAATGATGCTGAAGTCCGTTCCCGTCCTACAGAACTCAGCGTGCGCATTGCAGGATGGAAGCGCAGACGCCGGGACGCTGTTCATGGGAGAAGCCCTCCAAGACGACAGCGGGCTCTTTGGGCCCACCGCCCTGCATCTGCAGTCAGCTTGGATGGCCTTCCCCAGGGAGGCTTCCGAAGATGTCGCACAGTTTCCAGTGACCCTCGCAGAAGGACCAATGCCCCAGAGAAACGCAGTGTGGACATCAGAGTCCGTGGTGTGTACTGGATCTCTGGGAAATGCCAGAATTATTGATGTAGAATAAAGACATTAAATGGCTCCAGAAATACAATGTCACATTATTCTGTGGCTTCACACTGTAACTCCCAGGACCAGTTCCCACTGCACCAATGAGGTGTTGTTTTAGAGCTCACGGTCACACGTAAAATCTGTAAACTCATGCCGGGAGCACGCTGAAGGTTTTTGACGAGAAGCAGCCTGAGACCCGTTCTGTGCTGGACCTAGACAGACTGCTCGGACAGGCGGCACAGGATACCCAGCTTTGCCAGGCGTGGCTGTGGTTTTTGTAGTTCACAGCACGAAAGTAGGGTGAGGAGGCTCCAGCAGACATCTCCATGGGACCATTCACTTCTTGGTGACTGTCACAGTCTGACAGCGGATGGCCTTTGGTTGCTTCACTCCTGTAAGACTTCAAACTCATGAGGCCGAAGGTGTGTTTGGACTGCAGTGCCATCAGGGCTCAGGTACCTCGTGCAAGGCTCCAGACCATTCGGGAGAAGCTGACTGTTGCCCTCAAACATCTCCCATGCGCAAGTTTCAGCGACCCTGAGTCGGCCTGGGCTAATGTGTCTGTCTTCCTTCTTTAAAAATGAGCTTAAAAGGTAAACAAAAAATTTTAAATAGAGAAAAGTTCATAGAATAAGGATATAAAGTTGTGCAGCTGTACAATGTGTTTTAAATGGTTTTAACAAAAGTCAAAAGTTTAGCAAGTGAAGAGTTTACAAAGTAAAAATGTCACCGTAAGCAGGGCACATGGCTCATATCTGTGATCCCAACACTTTGGGAGGACTGCTTGGGCCTAGTCATTTAAGACCTGCCTCTAAAAAAAAAATAAGTAAAAAATCAGTGGGGCCTGGTGGTGTGCACCTGTAGTCCCAGCTACTCAGGAGGCTAAGGTGGAAGGATTGTCTGAGTCCAGAAAGTCAAGGTTTTAATGAGCCTGAATCAAATCAAAACAAAACAAAAACCCAATAAACAAACAAACAAAAAAACCCAACAAAGGTCTTACATCTAGGATCTACAAGGAACTCAAATGTGCTGAAAAGAAAAAAACAAACAGCCCCATCACAAAGTGGGCAAAAAATATGAATAGGCACTTCTCAAAAGAAGACATCCGAGCGGCCAACAGACATATGAAGAAATGTCTCCTCACTAGTCATCAAGGAGATGCAAATCAAAACTAGACTGAGATACCTCCTAACTCCAGTCAGGTTGGCCATCATCAATAACTCAAAAAACAGCAGCTGCTGGAGAGGATGCAGGGAAAAGAGAACGCTTCTACATTGTTGGTGGGAGCATATACTAGTACAGCCCCTGTGGAAAACAGTTTGGTGATTCCTGAAGGGTCTAAAAGTCGACCTTCCATACAACCCGCAACCCCCCTACTGGGAATCTACCTGGAGGAACTCAAATTGCTCTATGAAAAAGATACCTGCACATGTATGTTGATTGCAGCCTTGTTCACAATAGCAAAAACATAAAACCAACTGTGCTGCCCATCGAAAGAGGACTGGATTAAAAAAAGTGGTACATATACACGATGGAATATTATGCAGTCACAAAGAAGGATAAAATTATGAACTTCACAGCAACTCGGATGGACTTAGAGTCTATCACAGAAACATAGAACTGAGTATCACATGTTTTCACTCATAAGTGAACCCTGAACAATTATCTACTATAAGAAAAGGATTGTCAGTAGTGGGAAATTGCTGGGGGGGGGGGGATTGGCAGTAGTGGGATTCTGCTGGGGCTGGGGTCATACCTCATCAGCAAGGGTACCTGCATAATGAACATTTGTATCCTTAACCCTGAATTGCACCCACATCTTTAAAATGTAAAGACAAAAAACCCAGTAAGTGCAGGTTAACTTATTGAAGAAAAAGAAACTTGTGGTGTTGTGTTCACTCATAAAAACACAAAGAATAAACAATAAGTCTGGTGTGTCTGAAGTATCCAGCGGCTCTGCAGGCTACAGCAGGGGAAAGTCCTCAGCCTTTGCAGCCACTCGCTAACTCACCCACAGCAGCTTCCTCCTGCCATCTCCATTCATGGTAAGTACCCTACGTAGGATTATCATTTTAACCTTTAACCAAATCTCCTTTTTTTTAATTAACGAATTTTGGGGCTTTTAGAGACAGGGCTTTTTCTATCACCCAGGCTGGAGTGAAGTGGTGTGATCATAGCTCACGGCAGCCCCAGACTCCTGGGCTTAAGAGATCCTCCTCCAGAGTAGATGAGACTGCAGACATGGGCTATAGCACCCAGTTTTTTAAAGCTTAAAAAAATGTGCAGAGACAGGGTCTCACTATATTGTCCAGGCTGGTCTCGAACTCCTGGCCTCAAGCCATTCTCCCGCCTCAGTCTCCCAAAGTGCTGGGATTCCAGGTAAGAGGTACCACGCCCCGTCCATATTTTTACCGTGCTTTTTCTATGTTTAGATACATAAATACTTGCCACTGTGTTACAGTTGCTCATAGTATCCAGTACAGTAACATGCTGTGCAGGTTTGTGCCTAGGAGCAACAGGCCATATCATATGGTCCAGGTGTGCAGTAGGCTAGGCCATCTAGATTTGTGTACGGACACTCCCACATTTGCAGAACAATAAGGTTGCCTAACAACACATTTCTCAGAATGCATCCCCATCATTAAGGCATGCACTACTATAACCAGCAGAAAGACCGAATCAGTCATGAAAAACCTCTCAACAAAGAAAAATCCAGAACCAGAGAGGTTCTCTGGTGAATTCTACTAAATATTTAAAGAAAAGTCAAGGCCGGGCTCGGTGGCTCAGCCTGTAATCCCAGCACTTTGGGAGGCCAAGGTGAGTGGATTTCCTGAGCCCATGGGTTCGAGACCCATCCAGGCAACTTGGGGAGACCTCATCTCCACAATAAATCAAAAAATTAGCCGGGCGTGGCAGTGCACACCTGTAGTTCCAGCTACTTGGAAGGCTGAGACGGAAGGATTGCCAGAGCCCAGCAGGTCGAGGCTGCGGTGGCCGGGAGCGGCCACTGCACTCCAGTCTGGGTGACAGGGTGAGACTCCAACTCAAAAAAAAAAAGAGCCTGGTGCAGTGGCACACGCCTACCATCCTGGCTACTCAGGAGGCTGATGTGGGTGGATCACTTGAGTCCAAGAGTTCAAGGCTATCCTGGGCTGCACAGAATACTGTCTCAAAGATCAATACACAAACAAACCAACCAACAAAATAAGACTTAAGAATGTAAAATGGTGCAGCTACTACGGGAACTAGTTTGGTAACTGAACACAAAATTACCACATGAACGCGCAATTTCCTCCCTCGATATGAGGGAGGACCCAAGAAAACCCGGAACTATCTTTCGGAGGGCAGCCCCCTTGAAGCACAGGCTGTCTCTGCTAGGGAAGTGTTGTGGGGACCCACTGGTATCAGTGTGCCGGCCGGAGTTTTTGTGAGCGGCTCCATTGGGGCCCCAGTGAATTTTTTGGTGGAGTTCCTTTCAGTGCATTCATGATGGGTGATTTTCAAGTGCCACCTGCCCACTATGTCGCGCGTTCAGCAGTTTTTGGCCCCCCAGAATGGTCTGACCCTGTCCCCGCCCTCCCTATTCACCAGATCTCACTCTGAGTGTTTTGTTTGTTTGTTTGTTTGTTGCCCCAGATGGAAAAAGTTCTCAAAGGGAAATGTTTTGCTGATATGGAAGAGGTGTAACAAAAAACAGCAGAAGCACTAAAAGGCATCACAATTGACAAGTTCAACACAGTTTTCAGCAGCGGAAAACGTGACTCAACAGGTGTACTGCATCAAACGGAGAGAACTTTGAGGGTGACTGAGTTTAAACATGTAAGAATAAATACACAAATTTTTATAAATAAATTCCATTTTTTGTGGGTTACCCCTTGTGTATATATATATCCAATGGAACAGAAATCAGGCACTTGCACAGATACTTGTATGCCAATGCTCCCTGCAGCATTACTCGCAATAGCCAAAAGGCAGACGCAACCATCAACAGATAAATGAACTAAAAACTGATATATACTTGCAATGGAATGTTCTTCAGACTTTAAAAAGGACTGAAATTCTGATGCATGCTACAACAGTGATGAACCCTGAAAGCCTTGTGCCAAATGAAATAAGCCAGATGCAAAAGAAGAAATATTGTACAATTCTATTACATGAGATATTCAGATAGACACACCTGTAAAAAACAAAGCTAAGAGCCAGGCGCACAGTGATTACCAGGAGACTAATTAGAGATTAATTAATTAGAGATTACCAGGGGATTAATGGTTACAGAGCGGTATTGAAAGATCTTTAGAAAAAAGTGGCATTGGCTACATAACAATGTGAGTATTAATTCATGTCACTGATTTGTGTACTTAAATAGTTTCTGGGGTTTTTTTGAGTTGGCGTCTCACTCTGTCGCCCAGGCTGGGGTACGGTGGCCTGCCCACGGCCACCCCAGAGTCGACCTGCTGGGCTCAGGCGATCCTTCCACCTCAGCCTTCCAAGTAGCTAGAACTATAGGCGCGTACTACCATGCCTAATTTTTTTTTTTTAATTTATTGTAGAGATGAGGTCTCGCCAAGTTGTCCAGGCTGTTCTCGAACCTGTGGCTCAGGCAAGCCTCTCACCTCAGCTTCCCAAAATGCTGGGATTACAGGTTTGAGCCACACGCCTGGTCTTAAATGGCAAATTTTTATGTTATATTTTTAAAGCAATTAAAAAAATTAATGCAATAAATAAAAAAACTGAATTATATACTTAAAATGGGCGAATTTTATGGTAATACATTATATCTCAACGAAGCGGTTTAAAAAAATTTTTAAATATTAAAAAATAAGGCCAGCTGCAGTGGCTCATGCCTGTAACCCCAGCAATTTGGAAGGCCGAGGTGAGCAGATTGATTGAGCCCATGATTCCAGACCAGCCTGGGCAACATAGTGAAACCTCATTTTTACAAAACAACAAAACAAAATTAGCAGCTTGGTGGTACGTGCCTGTAGTCCCAGCAATTAAGGGAAAGGGTCACTTGAGCCAAGGAGGCAGAGGTTGCTATGAGCTGTGATCGTGGTGATCATGCCACTGCACTCCAGCCTGGGCCACAGAGTGAGACTCCGAAGCAAAAAAAAAAAAATCAATTATATTTCTACACAGTACTAATGAGCAAACCAAACATGAAATTAACAATTCTTTGTACAGCATCACAAACATAAAATACTCAGAAATGAGTTAAGCAAATGAAGTGAAAAACTCATACTGTGAATATGACAAAACACTGTTGAAAGAAATTACAGTAGTACTAAATAAATGGAAAGACATCCCATGTTCACGAATTGGAAGTCTTAATATTAAGATGGCAGAATTCCCCAAATTGATCTATAAATTCAACACAATCCATATCAAAATCCCAGATGACTTCTTTGCAGAAAGTGACAGGCTGACCCTAAATTCACATAGGAATTCAAGAGACTCCCAACAGCCAGGTCAGTATCAAAGAGTAATGAGCCAGGTTCGGTGGTTCAGCCTGTAATCCCGCGCCTTGGGAGGTTGAGGTGAGTGAATTGCCTGAGCCCGTGGGTTCAAGACCCGCCTGGGCAACTTGGTGAGACCCCATCTTTACAATAAATCAAAAAATTAGCTGGGCGTGGTAGCGCACGCCTGTAATTCCAGCTACTTGGAAGGTTGAGGCGGAAGGATGGCCGGAGCTCAGCAGGTCGAGGCTGTGGTGGCTGGGAGCGGCCACTGCACTCCAGTCTGGGCAACAGAGTGAGACTCCAACTCAAACCTCCCCCCAAAAAACAAAAACAAACCCAAAAGAATAATGAACTGGAGAACTCACACTTCTCAATTTCAAAACTTACCACGGAGTTTTGCAATAAATATACAGTATGGTAGTGGTCTAAGAATATTCCATAGATCAGCAGTCCCCAACCTTTGTGACCAACGGGGAAATGGACAAATGGTGGCACATCCACCCAGCAGAATATACGACTGCAAAAGAAACAACTTGCTGACATACACAAGGAATGGAAGGAATTACGCTGAGCAACACGAACATGTAGGTGCTGGGTAAATCTATTTACATAAAGGCAAAGCGCACACAAAGCTTATCAATGTTGACAGATGTACATCGGACTTTCCCTGCTGGGGGTGGGCAGAGGCGACTACCAGAAGGCACTTTCTGGGGTCACGGAAGCATCAGGTGCTGGCTACGGGTGTGCGTGCTTGGTAAATCTTATTAAGATTTGAGCACTCTGCACTGCATGCCACAACAAAGATGGCTATTTGAAAGAAAAGGAGATGGTTACTTTGAGGGCAGTCAGAGGGATGTGACTGGAATGCAGCCATTGTGGGGCTTCCGTAGACAGAAGATGACTGACACGGTTCTATTGCTTACTGTGGACGGCGACTGGAAAGTCGTTCATCTTTCAAGAATTTATGGGCTGGGCTCAGGGGTCAGCCTGTCATCCCAGCACTTTGGGAGGCTGAGGCGAGTGGATTGCTTGAGCCCACGGGTTCGAGACCAGCCTGGGCAACTTGGCAAGACCTCGTCTCTACAACCAATCAAAAAATAAGCTGGGCGTGGTAGTGCGTGCCTGTAGTTCCAGCTACTTGAAAGGCTGAGACGGAAGGATTGCTGGAGCCCAACAGGTCGGTGCTGGGGTGGCCGAGAGAGTGCCACTGCCCTCCAGCCTGGGTGACAGAGTGAGAGTCCAACTAAAAAAAAAAGAATTTATGAAGTTGTACTTTTGGTTCATGTGAGAAAGTTTTCTGGATTCATGTGGCATTCTGTGATCTGAAAAAACAAAACCACCTTTATAAGGTGCCTGTTTCATCACAGGTTGAGTTGAACTATATAATCTGCAAGTAATTTTTTCTTTTTTTTAAGTTGGAGTCTTACTCTGTCACCCAGGCTGGAATGCAGCGGCATGACCACGGCCTCAACTCTTGGGCTCAGGTGATACTTATACCTCCTGAATAGCTGAAACTCTAGGTGTGTGCCACCATGCTGGGCTAGTTTTTTGACTTTTTTGTAGAGATGAGGCCTGGCTATGTTGTCCAGGCTGGTCTTGAACTCCAGGCTCCAGTAGTCCTCCTGCCTCAGCCTCCCAAAGTGCTGGGATTACAGGCATGAGCCACTGCACCCAGCCTATAAATAACTTTTGAACCCTAAACTTGTATGAATCTATATTATTACTGTAAGAATCACTGGAAAGGAAAATGTTATAAGAAATTTTCTATTTAATGAACTGTTGGAATATACAGGCATTTTTTTCTTTTTTAGAGACAAGGTCTTGCTTTGTCACCAGGCTGGAGTGCAGTGGCAAGATCCTAACTCACCATAACCTTGAACTCCTGGACTCAAGTCAGCTTCCTGCCTCAGCCTCCTCAGTAGTTGGGACTACAGGCACGTGCGACTATGCCCAGCTGATTAAAAAACATTTTTTGTAGAGACAGGGGTCTCACTGTGTTGTCCAGGCTGGTCTCAAAATTCCTGCCCTCCATTGATTCTCTTGTCTTGGCCTTTCACAGTGCTAAGGATTACAGGCATGAGCCACAGTGCCTGGTCTGGAATATCCAGGTTTAAAAAAAAGTATGAAAGATTTTCTGCACCAGGCAGATGGGCTAAAACTTTTTACCAGACTTGCTTCTTTGACTTTTGCACTATAAAGTACAGGAACCAAATTCAAGTGCTAGTCTAAGTATGTTTCTGATATTTAAGTACATACATTTTTCTGGTCACTCTGGACTTCTCAGCACTATTTCCTGGTCATAAATCCCTGGTAAGCACAATTTAAAATAAAACCACCAATAAAAATGTTGTATATAAGAATATAGCCATAAAAGGAACACAAATGTACAAAAACTTTTTCTGCAACATTAAAAACCTGTGAATAACCTAATGTCTTTTTACAGACGATGAAATAAATAACCTGTGGACTATCCATGCAATGGATTGCTACTCAGCAATAAAAAGCAATGAACTCTGAAACAAGCAACATGAACAAATCTCAGCATGAAATTTCCTCTATGCTGAGAGACAGAAGCCAGACTCCCTCCTTCAAAAATGGGTATACTGTAGGATTTCATTCATTTAAAATTCTAAAAAATGCAAACTAGAGGGACAGAAAGCAGACCAATGCCTACCTGGGCATGGGAAAGCAGATAGATGAGGGAAGGAGGCAAGAAATCTGAGGCACAAGAAAACTTTTGGGGCTCACAGATAGGTTCACTGATTGTGCTGATGGTTTCACGGTGTCTACCTTTTTGGCATCAGGAACCAGTTTTGTGAAAAACAATTTTTCCACGAACCTGGGGTGGGAGAGGGAAGGGGGGATGGTTTTGGGATGATTCAAGTGCATAACATTTTGGTTCACTTTATTTCTATTATTACACTGTAATAGATAGTGAAATAATCATACAGCTCACCATTAAAAAAAAGAGGTGCAAATGGAAGTTGTAAATAAAATAGTGGATGGGCCACACACGGACTAAAATAAGTGTTGGATTCGGACTTAAAGCCTGCCACCAGTGCAGCGTACAACTGTTGTCCATTGATTCACTTGCCACACACCGACAGGGTTTTGATAAGAATCTGCAAGCAATTGACTAATGCTGGCCTCTGTGCAGTCAAACCTCACTGCTCATGTTCATCTGTACTTGCAGCTGCTCCCCGGCGCGAGCATCACTGCCTCAGCTCCACCTCAGACCATCAGGTATCAGATTCTCACAAGGAGCGTGCAACCTAGGTCCCCCGCGTGTGCAGTTCACAATAGGGATCGGGCTCCCAGAATCTAACACCACTGCTGACCTGACAGGAGGCAGAGCTCAGGCAGTGAGGAGAGCGAGGGAAAGGCTGCACACACAGAAAAGGATTCCCTGGCTTGCCACTGCTTACCTCCTGCTGTGCAGCCCAGTTCCTAACAGGCCACGGAACAGTGCCAGTCTGTGGTCCAGGGGCGTGGGACCAGTGCTTTAAAAAGTTTATTGTGTATTAGCGGCTCAGACCTGTAATCCCAGCATTTAGGGAGGCCAAGGCAAGAGGACTGCCTGAACTCAGGGGTCTGAGACCAGCCTGGGCAACATGGTGGGACCTCATCTCTATAATAAATAAAAAAATTAGCTGGGCATGGTGGCATGTGCCTGTGGTTCCAGCTACTTGGAAGGCTGAGGCAGAAGGATAGCCTGAGCCCAGCAGATGGAGATTGTCGTGGCCATGATTGTGCCACCACACTCCAGTCTGGGTGACAGTGAGACTTCAACTCAAAAAAAACCCCAAAAACAAAAAAACAAGAAGGGTTATCTCCAGTCTGGAAACATAGTGAGATCCTGGGTCAGGGAAAAAAAAAAAAAAAATCAACTGGGTGTGCACTGCACTCTAGCCTGGGTAACAGAGTGAGACCCTGTCTAAAAAAAAGAAATGAGCTGGGCTCGGTGGCTCAGCCTGTAATCCCGCGCTTTGGGAGGCTGAGGTGAGTGGATTGCCTGAGCCCGCGGGTTTGAGACCCGCCCAGGCAACTTGGCGAGACCTCGTCTCTACAATAAATCAAAAATTAGCCGGCGTGGTAGCTTGCGCCTGTAGTTCTGGCTACTTGGAAGGCTGAGGTGGAAGGATCGCTGGAGCCTAGCAGGTAGAGGCTGCGGCAGCCGGGAGCGGCCACTGCATTTCAGTCTGGGCAACAGAGTGAGACTCCAACTCAAAAAAAAAAAAGAAATGGGTTATTTAAGTTCCCCCGCACCCCGCCACACACACACATCTGGTTTTGTTTAAACAGTGACAAAACTTCCGGAGAACGTGTCTGCAACATGGGACCCCAAATACCTGAATCCTCTCCTGCACTAGCCAGGAGAACATATGTGACCACGGGGCAATGTCTGTATAGATGGGAAACTGAATGCTGTTTTTTTTTTTATTTGCACACACCTAGCTAATTTTTTCTTCCCAGCCACAAGGATTCTCCCCCTCAGTCCCGCAAAGTGTTGGGATTACAGGTGTGAGCCCCCACGCCTGGCCAACGAATACTGTTCTAGGAGTCACACAGGACTGGTGCCTAGTCAAGAACTGGCTCCACATCCCAAGGTAACAGCCCTCGTGAAGCGGCCTTGACTGCCTGCCCCAGAACATTCTCTAGCCTAGGCTATGCAGGCTTAGGCGGCCTAACCCCGGAAAGGCCAAAAGCTTGCGTGGCTTCCTACTACCCCAACCCCACAGCAGATGACAGCCTACCACTCCAGCGTGAGGAAGGCAGTCTCGGGCGTGCCCGATGGTTGGCTCCAGAGGTGCAGGCAGAATGGCACACACTCCCGCCTCAAATCTCAGGTCACGTCAAAGAGAGGCAGCAGCCTTGAGGCAGTCTCTCTCAATGTGCCCCAAGGAGGCGAGATCGAAGGGAGCAGGCCGGCCGGCCAATCTTGTGCCCAAGGGAGGCGAGCCTGAGCTACTTGGCCACTCAACTGAGTTCCGAGGAAGGAGAGCAACCTTGTGAAAGGAATCCACCCACCTGAAAGCTCCACCCCTACAACAAAAGCTCTAACAACGCCATCACGTGGTCGTTTATATCTGCGCTGGGCCACCATACAGCCTTGTTTCATTTAAGATAACCAAGATCCAACAGACTTCATCCCCTCCTGAGTAAGGAAAACTCTGTGTAACAAAACAGACTCTCCATAACGTGCGCGGAACTGTAGCAGGGTACAACATGTCCATGAAGTTCAGTACAACACTGATTCACTTGACAGAAAGATGCAAACTGCCTATGTACAAAAACCTCTTTGAGTCCTTTATTGACGTTTGGAGATGTGTGGTACATACAGGTAACAGCATCACACCAGCTACAGAAGTGCAGATAACCAAAAACGTATTTCGGAACAAGGATCTGAGGGCAACGTGCAGTGTTGCCTGCTCTGAACTGCCATGAAGACCCAACTCTGACACACGCGGGACAGACAATGTAGCAACTTCACTTGGAAATGGTTCTTTTAAAAAATGATGAGAACTCGCAGTTCAAACCCTTTAGAGTGGACGTGGCAGCTCGCTTGCTGCTGTGGCACTGCTGTTAAAGGCCAACTTGGACATCTGAAGGTCGGGCAGAAGAACCAAACTGGGTGAGCGGAAGAGGCTTTATTTTCAGTGTAGAGAGAGAGCAGATGGTCCAAGTGGATACTTTCTGTCCAGGCGCAGCATGAGGCCTGCAGGAATCCACCAGATAAACGGTCTATAATCCAGACAGCTGAAAAGTGCCAGCCAGCCATCCCTGTCGCCGCTTCCAACCGGTGGACACTGACGCAGCAGAGTCACGTAAGACACAGAGCAGGGCTGACAGGATGCGCCTGAATGAAACAAGGGGGCTCACTATGTCCGGTCAGCTGATCCTTCATGCCACTGGATGCCATGGGTCCCTCCGTTTGCACGTGTGAATTAAGGAACACTTCCTTTATTCCAATATTCCACTTTGGAAATAACCAGAACCCTCCCCCCACCCCACCATCATTCTTCATAAACTCTGTTTCCAAACTCCGGATTCTTCTGGGTCTAGACTTTTTCCTTTCGCTTCAATTTTGACACTTTTTTGACAGTTCCATTCTTGTTTAGAAGCTTCAGGACACGATCTTTATGATCTAAAACCTTAAGCATGGAGTCTCTGGCCTCGCTTATTTGATCCATCACAAGTTTACACCTCTGCATGTTTCCCTGAAACACAAGACATCGCGTCATCAACCAGTGATCATGAGCACAATCTAGCCACTTAAAGCAGCTGTGCACCTTTGTGCAGAGGCCATGTGAGGCTTTTACTAGGAGAACATGTCTTCGTGCTTTCCAGCAATGCAGACTGAACCGAACAGTGGGTTTTACTGAAGACAGTGGTGGAGGTGAGAGCGGGAGCAGGACTTTATGGCAAGCGACTCCCTAAAATGGACGACTGGAAGGGAAAGGGCTCACTCAAACCTGTATGAGTTCGTTTATGCGGTGCAGGTCATCGTCAGTTGCTGCTTTCTTCTTGGGGATGATCCCTTCCTGCAGGTTGGTGAGTCTTTCATAGACATCATGCTCCAGATTCGTCTGCAACACACAAAGGGGAGGACACCATGGCCTCAGACACACTTTTCCACGTCTACCTCAGGCAAATAAGCCCGCTCTGAATCACCTCTGTAAACTGAGTAAGGTCTGTTTGGGTGATAAAAATCCTTTCTCCCAAGACCAAAGGTACTCAGGTTAACAAATAGTAAAGAAAATGGACTGATGAAGATTTACATTGTGATTTTCCATAGTTCAGCACCTACCTTCAAGGGTAACTTCTAAATATGCTCAGAATTCACAATTCCTCGGAAGAACAAGCCTACAAGTTTCACGGAAATTATTTTTTGCCTCAGAAATGACTTTTTGCTAAGTAAAAACTAGCCAAGACAGGACATTTTTTAGACCCTGACAAGAGACAATGTTCTTCAGAACATTGCTATTCAAAAGCAGGGAGAAATGGATAAGGCTGTTGCTTTCTCTTCACCTGGTTGGTGATGGAGGGGTTCTCACCCTAGGGTTATGGAAACGGCTGAGCATATAAGATCAGTATTGGACAGATGAGATTGACAGCAGTTTATGAGACACATATATGGTCATGTGTCTCTTAACAATGGAGATCTGTTCTAAGAAATGTAGTTAGGCAATTTAATGAACATGAACATGACAGAGTGTGCATATGTACATCTAGACGGTCTAGCCTGTAGTGCACCTAGGTCATATGGCATGGTCTATGCTCCTAAGCTACAAACCTATGCAGCCTGTAACTGTATTGAATACTGTGAATACTGTGGGCAACTGTAATACAGTGATGGAGATCTGTGCATCTAAACATAGGAAAAGTACAGTTAAAATGCAGTATAGGCTGGGTGTGGTGGCTCACACCTGTAATCCCAGCACTTCGGGAGGCAGAGGCAAGAGGACTACCTGAGCCCAGGGGTTTGAGACCAGCCTGGGCAACCTGGCGAGACCTTGCCGCTACAAGAAATCAATAAATTAGCAGGGCATGGTGGCAATGCCTGTAGTTCCAGCTACTTGGAAGGATGAAGTGGAAGGATCACCTGAGTTCAGCAGGTCAAGGCTGCAGTGGCCACGAGCATGCCCCTGCACTCTAGCCTGGGTGACAGATTAAGACTCCAACTCTCACTCAAAAGAAAGAAAGAAAGAAAGAAAAATGCAGTATAAGAGACAAATGGTGGTAACACCAGGCACAGGGCACTTGCCATGAACGGAGTTTGCAAACTGGAAGTTGCTTTGAGTGAGACAGTGAGTACGTGATGAGTGGATGGAAGGCCTAGGACATGACTATGCGCTACCGTAGACTTTATAAACGTGGCACATATAGGCCACACTAAAATTATAAAAAATATTTTTCTTCCTTTAATAATAAATAAAACTTAGCATACTGCAACTCTTTCACTTTAAACTTTTTGGGCTGAGTACGGTGGCTCATGCCACACCTGTAATCCCAGCACTTTGGGAGGCTGAGGCAAGAGGATTGCTTGAGCCCAGCAGTTTGAGACCAGCTTAGGCAACATAGCCAACGAGATCCCTGTGTCTCTACAAAAATAATTTAAAAATCAGCTGAAGCCGGGCTCGGTGGCTCAGCCTGTAATCCCACGCCTTTGGGAGGCTGAGGTGAGTGGATTGCCTGAGCCCGCGGGTTCAGGACCCACCTGGGCAACTTGGCGAGACCTCATTTCTACAATAAATAAAAAAATCAGCTGGGCATGGAAGCACATGCCTATAATTCCGGCTACTCAGAAGGCTGAGGCGGAAGGATCGCCGGAGCCCA
>NW_007253737.1:288378-295319 GCF_000164805.1 Carlito syrichta | reverse complement strand
AAAAAAAAAAAAAAAAAAAAATTCAGCTGGGCATGCATCTGTAGTCCCAGCTACTGTGAAGGTGGAGGCGGAAGGCTCATCTGAGCCCAGGAGGTTGAGGCTGCAATAAGCCATGATTGTGCCACTGTACTTTAGTCTGGGTGACAGAGTGAGACCCTGACTCAAAACAACAGCAGCAACAACAAAAATACATTCAACTTTTTTTCTATTTTATTTTATTTTGAGTTGGAGTCTCACTCTTGCCCAGGCTGGAGTGCAGTGGCACACTCACGGCCACCCCAGTGTTGACCTGCTAGGCTCCAGTTATCTTTCTGCCTCAGCCTTCCATCCAAGTAGCTGAACTACAGGCATGCGCTACCTCGCCCGGCTAATTTTTTACTTATTGTAGAGACGAGGTCTCGACAAGCTGCCCGGGTTGGTCTCAAACCTGTGGGCTCAGGCCATCCACTTGCCTTGGCCTCCCAAAGTGCTGGGATGACAGGCTGAGCCACCGAGCCCGGCCTAAAACCTTTTGAAGCTTGCTGGTTAAAAGTTAAGACACAAACGTGTGAGGGGCACCCAAAAGGCCTGGAGTTGCCTTGCGGAGGGTGGGCCCCTTCTAGAATTCGTTCCTTTGGATCAAACAGCCAAGCAAGATTTTTATCTGGAGGTTCCGAGAAGGGTGCATCACCATTTGCAGAAGAAACGCCCCACACTGTGGCCAAACTGGTCCTTTCACCATGACAGTGCACCTGCCCACACCATGCCGAGGGTTGAGCAGTTTTTGACCAACACTGGCATGATGCCCTTGCCCCACCCTCCCTATTCACCCAATCTTGCCCTGAATGACTTTTTTTCCTGGATGAAGAAACTCCCCAAAGGACATGTTTTGCCAGCATGGAAGAAGTGAAACTAAAAACGGCAGAAGCTCTAAAAGGCATCAAACTTGAGTTCAAAACTGTTTGGAGCAGTGGAAAACGTGTCTCAAGAGGTGCACTGCATCAAATGGAGTGGACTTTGAAGGTGACTAAAGTTTAATCCTGTGGGAATACACACCCCTTTTTTACAAACAAATTCTGGGTTTTTTGGTCTCCCTGTTACACATTAGCCTAGGCCTACACAGGGTCAGGATCATCAAAGTCACTGTCTTCCTCCTCCACATCTTGTCCCACAGGAAGATCCTTGGAGCAATAATACACATGGACTGCTAATCTGCTAGGGCAACAATGCCCTCTTCTGGAATATCTCCGGAAGGACTTGCCTGGGGCTGTTTCACAATTCATTTTTTTCCTTAAGTAGAAGGAGCAAACTCTAAAGGGAGGATCAAAAACTACAGTGAACACTAGGTGACAGGAACTTTCCAGCTGCATCATGGTCTTAGGCGACCACTGTCAGATATGCGGCCCGGTTTTGAAAGAAATGTCCCTGTGCAGTGCATGACTGCGCGCAGCCGGGTGGAGGAGGACACGGCAAGCTGAGCAGGGCCACGCGGGGCGGCCCCATGGCGTGAAGGAGCAGGGGCTGTGGGGGGCAGATCAGCATCGAGAAGAGAGCTCCCCCTGGGGTCCCAGTGAGGACGGGGTGGGCTTATGTTAATGACACTGAAGGCCCACAAGTACCCAAAGCCCGTCACTCGGCGAGGAGCAGGAACTGCACCGGTCCGCGCCAAGAGGGCTGTTTGGCCGGAAGGCCATGCCCGAGGGAACGGAGTGGGGAGGACGGGCTAACAGTCAGGCCCCTTGAGGCGCCTCCTGCTTCAGATGTCACGGAAACACACAATATCGAGTCTTAATTCCATATATCTCAAATCTGGGTCTCAGAATTCACATGTATTTCCATTATAATCACACGCCACTGATATGGTGATATTACACAGCCCACATAAATACCATGACCCGTGTGAGTTGGGAATGCTTCAGAATGACCGAAAAAAAGTGTTCTATCAACTCAGAGCTCCAGCATCCTCTCCTCTTGTTGGTATGATGGAAAAACTGCTCGAACTCCACCTACCAGCTGTAGTAACTGGGCAGCGCAGAGGTGGACTTTCCAGCCTTGGGCACGACAGGATACTCCTTTCTGGTTAGCTATTTCTTGCAGCATAGCTTTCTTCTCCTCTGGAACCACACAAAAAATCCGTCCTTTTAAGTTTTTAAAAGCAGCCCAAGTGCCAATATCTTATAAAGAACTTCTTTTACTTGAGGTGGTGGTTTCATGCTAGGAGAGGCAGTGTCCAGGCTGCTCACTCCGCCCCTTTCCCTCCACTCACTGTCCACCTCCTGAAGCTGGGGCGTCACCCAGAGAGAAGCTTGCCTCTTCTCTTACCCACCCCCATCTCCAGTGCCCAGGCTCAAAAAGTTTGCAAGGGGAAGAAGTGGGCTGTGAAACACATAACTTCTTATTATTGTTTTTGAGTGAGAGTCTCGCTCTGTCACCCAGGCTGGAGTGCAGTGACACACACGGCCACCACAGCCTCGACCTCCTGGGCTCAGGTGATCCTTTTGCCTCAGCCTTCTAAGTAGCTGGAACCACAGGTGCATACCACTACACTTGGCTTATTTCTTGATTTATTGTGGAGATGAGGTTTCACCAAGTTGCCCAGGCTGGCCTCGGACCCTTGGGCTCAGGCAATCCTCTCACCTCTGCCTTCCAAAGTGCTGGGATTACAGGTGTGAGCCACCATACCTGGCTTGAAACAGATAACTTCTAATCTCGTCCCAAAGGAACTGGCTTCATTTGGAAGACTGTGAAGAAGTTCAGACCCGAAGGTGCTCTCCAGAACAGTGGAGGCTGTGGAGAAGGGAACTGGGAGGATAAGTGGATCTACTGAAGATACAGCCCAGACTGTGACAGGCTAGCCTGAAGGCAAGAACAAGTGACACAACTGAAGGAGCCATCCTGAGGGCAGAACAAATACGGACCACTGAGCTCAGGAGCTGTTCTGCCCAAGAACTAAAATTTGACCAGACTGGTTTTGTAGAGGAATTCGTGCTCCAAGGCACTGTCGAAACAGTAGAGAAAACTGAGTAATGGCTTAGTCAGCTGGACGGCATCAGGGAAACAGTGAAGCAGAGCATCCCGCCAAGCCCACTGTCATCTTCGAGTGATATGACCATGCCCAAAGAGGGGCGGGCCTCCCTGAGAAGCAGCCTCAGAGGCAGAACACTGGTGTGGGGGTGAGGAAGGGGGGTCCAGGCACCTCTTCAAACCAATCCAGTTGTCGCTGAATAAACAAGCAAAGAACAATCACAAGCCCAAGGGAGGGGAGACCAGAGCAGTCCTGTGTTGCTTCAACACATCATCTCAACAGTCTAGTTCCCAACAAAAATTATGAGGCATGCAAAGAAACTGGGGAGTACAGCCCATACCACCAGGAAGAACGCCGGCAACAGAAAGTCCCTGTGAGAATGGTCAAATTCAACAGAAAAGCATTTCAAACTCCCTTAACAAACATGTTCGCAACACTAGAAGAAAGCAAGGTGGGAGAAGTAAGAGAGGGCAGAACGACAATGACAAATGAGAGAGAGACCAGCAATAGGGATCCAGCGAAAATTCTGGAGTTGAAAACAACGATAACTGGAATTCATACATTCACCAGAGGGGCTCAACAATAGATGTGAACTGGTGCAAGAAAGAATGAGCACACATGAAGATATATCTATAGCGATTGTGTAAGTCCAACCACAGAGGGAAAAAAAGAGGAAGAGTGAACAGTGCCTCAGAGAAGTGTGGGACATAACATAGAGATGTGGGATGGGCACACCAGGAGGGAAGAGAGGAAAGAGACCAAGACACGAATATTCAAGGAAAAAATGGCTGAAAACTCCTCAAGTTACTGAAAAATAACCTACACAGCGAGGAAGCTAAAGGAACTACAGGAATGACAAATGCAAAGAAAGCTACAGACAGACACCTCAAAGTAAAATGCCAAAAGTCAAAGACAATGAGAAAACCCTCAAAGCAGTATGAGAGAAAATGACACTTCAATAACAAGGGAACTACAGTATCACGAACTGTTCAGCTGACTTCGTGCAGAAACAATGAAGCCAGAAGGTAGTGGGATGTCATTATGTTCAAAATATTATGCGAGAGATCTCGTTTCTCCAGATCCTCACCAGCATTTACCTTATACTACCTTTAAAAAACAAAAACAAGCTGGGCTTGATGGCTCAGTCTGTAATCCGCGCCTTGGGAGGCTGAGGTGACTGGATGGCCTGAGCCCGCGGGTTCGAGACCCGCCTGGGCAACTTGGCGAGACCTCATCTCTACAATAAATCAAAAAATCAGCCGGGCATGGTAGCGCACGCCTGTAGTTCCAGCTACGTGGAAGGCTGAGGTGGAAGGATTGCCAGAGCCCAGCAGGTCAAGGCTGTGGTGGCCGGGAGCGGCCACTGCAACTCTAGTCTAGGTGACAGAGTGAGACTCCGACTCAAAAAAAACAAAAACCAAACAAAACCCAATTGATTTTTGTGTTGATACTGCATCCTGCAATATTACTGAATTCATACACTAGTTCCAGGAGGGTGTTTTTTGGTAGAATCCTTGACATTTTCTACCTGGACAACAGCTGCAAATAGGGATAATCTGTTCCATTCCAATCCGTATGCCTTTTACCTCTTTTTCTTGGTTTACTCTGTAGCTAGACTTTCCAATACCAGGTTGAGTAAAATGATGAGAAAGGACATCTTTGGCTTTTTGTCAAACTCAAGTGGAAGTAATTCCGTCTTTCACTATAATGTGAGTTGTGGGTTTTCTTCAGACTTTATCAAATCAATGAAGTCCCCTTCCATCCTAGTTTTTATCATGAAAAGGCGCTGAATTTTGTTTTGACACAGTAACACTATTTTTCTTCTTTAGCTTTTGTTATGGGCTGAATTGTGTCCTCTCAAAATATATGTTGGTCCCTTGGCACCTGTGAATGTAACCTTATTTGGAATTAGAATGCAATATAATTTGGTTATGAAGTCGTACTGGATTAAGGTGAGTCACAAATCCAAGGAACGGTGTCCTTACAAGGAAAGGGGGCGAGGAGAGAGACAGAAATGGAAGAAGAAACAAGGATGGGAAGGGCAAGACACAAGGAAGAATGCCATGTGAAGCTGGACGCAGAGACTGGCGTGGTGCAGCTGCAGTCCAAGGACACCAAGGACTATGGCCACCACCAGAAACTAACATGGCAGGAAGAACTCCCCTCTAGTGCTTTCACAGGAAACAGGATCCTGTCAGGCCCTGATTTTGGCCTTGTAGCCTCCAGAACGACGAGAGAAGACATTTCCACTGTTTGGAGTCGCCCAGCTTGTGGGAGTTTGTTAAGGCAGCCCCAGGAAATTAATACAGCCTGTTTAGACAGTGAAATTACATTACTTTTCAAATGTTGAACCAAGTTTTGCATAACTGGAGTAAATTCCACTTGGTTAAGGTGAGTATTGCTGGACTTGATCTGCTAATATTTTGTTAAAGAATTTTTACACTTGTATTCATGAGGCATGTTGACCTGTAGTTTTCTGTATTTGTACTCTGTCTGGTTTTGAGATTGTGAAAATAGTGGCTTCATAAAACGAATTTAGAAGTATCCCCTCCCATATTTTTGGAAGAGCCTGTAGAGAAATGGTGTTAACTTTTATTTAAACATCTGGTAGAATTCCCCAGTAAAATTCTGGAGATTTTGGAAACTTTTAGGTTTTGGATTTAATTTGTTTAATGGTTCTAGAACTATTCAGATTGTCTATTTGGTAGTTTGTGGTTTTTAAGAAATCGGTCTACATCACTTAAGTCATTGCTTTTTTTGAGGGGGTTGCGAACTCAACTCTGTCACCCAGACTATAGTGCAGTAGTTCAACTGTGGCTCACCACAGCCTCAAACTCCTGGGATAAAGGGATCTACCCTCCTTAGCCTCTTGGGTAGCTGGAACTACAGGTGTGCTCTACCATGCCCAGCTAACTTTATCTTTTTTTATTTTTTTAAGAGACAGGGTCTTGTTGTGTTGCCCAGACTGGTCTAGAACTCCTGAGTTACAGCGATCCTCCCAAAGTGTTGGGATTACAGGCGTGAGCCACTGCATCTGGCCAAAGTCACTGCTTTTAATAGTTATATGGTCTGTAGTGATAGCTTGTGTCATTCCTGACATGCATGATTTGTCATCTTTTTATCTTTTTTCAGTATTGCTAGATTTATTAATTTTAATGACTTTTTTCAAAAAGCTCCTTTTGTTTCACAGATTTTCTCTAATGTTTTCCTGTTTTCAATTTCACTGATTTCTGCTCTTATCTTTACTATTTTACTGCTTGTACTTGCTTTGAGTATATTTTGCTTTTTTTCTAGGTTCCTGAGATAGGAATTTTAGTTATTTCCTCTTTTCTAATGTAAGCATTTAGTGCTATAAGTTTCTCTGTTAGTATCACCTTAGTATGCACTTTGCTACGTTGTATTTTCTTTTCTTTTTTTTTTTGAGTTGTAATCTCACTCTGTCGCCCAGGCTGGAGTGAAGTGGCCGCTCCCGGCCACCGCAGCTTCGACCTGCTGGGTTCTGGCGATCCTTCTGCCTCAGCCTTCCAAGCAGCTGGAACTACAGGCACGCGCTACCATGCCCGGCTAATTTTTTATTTTATTGTAAAGACATCTCCTCATGTTGCCCAGTGCCTGTAGTCCCAGCTACTTGGGAGGCTGAGGCAGAAGGATCACCTGAGCCCAGCAGATTGAGGCTGCGGTGGCCATGAGCTTGCCACTGCACTCCAGTCTGGGTAAGAAACTTCAACTCATAAAATAATAATAATAGGCCGGGCTCGGTGGCTCAGCCTGTAATCCTGCGCTTTGGGAGGCCGAGGTGAATGAACTGCCTGAGCCCGCGGGTTCGAGACCTGCCTGGGCAACTTGGCGAGCCCTCATCTCTACAATAAATAAAAACAAATTAGCCAGGCGTGTAGTTCCAGCTACTTGGAAGGCTGAGGCGGAAGGATCGCCGGAG
>NW_007253737.1:280603-288358 GCF_000164805.1 Carlito syrichta | reverse complement strand
CAGGCAATCCACTCACCTCAGCCTCCCAAAGGCGTGGGATTATAGGCTGAGCCACCAAGCCCCGCTATATTTTATTTTCATTCAGATTTATGTATTTGAAAATATGTCCCTTGAGACTTCCTCTTTGACCCATGGATTATTTACATATATTCTATTTAATTTCCATGGTTTGGAGCTTTTTTGGTCATCTCTCTCTCACTGCTTTCTAATTTGATCCCATTATTGTCAATAAAGAGACTCTATATGATTTGCATTAGTTTCTGGTTTCTGTTGCCTACACATTTAGGACTGTTACCTGGTCAACTGATTATCTTATGAGTATGTAATGTCCCTCTGTGTCCAGTAACATTCTTTCCTCTGAAGTTTACTTTATATGATTTTAATATAGCTACTCCTGCACTTCTGCTGTAAGTTAATTTTTGTATTTCATACACATATTTCCATCCTTGTACTGTCAATCTACCTATGTCATTGTATTCAAAGTGAGTTTCTTGTAGACAACATACAGTTGGACTGTGATTTTTCGTCCATTCTGCCAATCTGTTTTTAATTGGTATGTTAGACTATTTACATTTAAGGCAATAACTGCTATGTCAAGGCTTAAGTCTGCTATGTTATTATTTGTTTTCTATGTGTCTCCTTTTACTTCTTTTCCCTGCAGCTTCTCTTTTCTTTCCTTCCTGTGAATTTTTAGGATTCTGTCTTGATATATTTGTATGAAGCTTATACATATTTCAAAATTTAGATGAAGTAGTTCCACTAAGGTTTAGCAGTCAAGAGGCTTGGTGCAAAGGTGGTGAGTATGGACATACAGAGACAGAAGATTTAAGGATCATAAACCTTTCAGCTGTCAAGTTTCTTTCTTGAGACAGTTTTTGAAGAACGAGTCCCAATAAGCAACGAGGCTCTTTTAGGATGGCTTAAAATGTTGGCATGCAAATCCCTAAATAACTTACTGCTATGAAATTCTTTTGGCATGAAGAGATAATGTTTAGTGGTCCAAAGCTACTTTTATGAAAGGTCAACACTCTGCTTCTCTTCACACCTCAGCATATACTTGCAAAGAAGAAGAGCTGAGAAGTGCAGCCACCTCTGTACTTCCATTCAGAACTGGAACTGTCAATCCCATCGCCCCTGCTCAATGACACTAGTCCAGTACTCCAGACAAACTGGATTCGTCTTCGGCCTTCAAGAAACCCTCAGAGAAGTCTCCGAGTAGAATTTACATAAGAGAGTAGGAAATGTGACCAGTTTTCTAGAAACTGACCCTATATATTATATATAGGATACATATTTATATTATATTTGAGATTAATAACACAAAGTCCATCAACAGAAATTTTTTTTCTTTTTAAGTCAGAGTCTCACTCTGTTGCCCAGGCTAGAGTGCAGTAGCACATTCACAGCCACCACAGCCTCGACATGCTGGGCTCAGGCATTCCTTCCGCCTCAGCCTTCCAAGTAGCTGGAATGAGAGGTACGCTACCACGCCTGGCTAATTTTTTGATTGATTGTAGAGATGAGGTCTCATCAAGCTGGCCAGGCTGGTCTCAAACCCCTGAGCTCAGGCGATCCTCTCTCTTCAACCTCCCAAAGTGCTGGGATAACAGGTTTGAGGCTACCATGTCCAGCAGCAGAAATATTTGCAGAGTATCTGCAAAGTACTATCAGCTATTTTCATTATTTATGAGTTTATTACAATGTTATTCTCAAGTTCAACAACAACGAGACACTTATTGAGGGTTTGCCTTAGGTCATCTCACGAGCTTCATATGTATGTTAAACAAAAGGTCTTTTGGCAAACATGCTTATGATGAATGTCCACTTTAACTTTATTTCTTTTTTTTTTTGAGTTGGAGTCTCACTCTGCTGTCTAGGCTGGAGTGCAATGGCATGCTCCTGGCCACTGCAGCCTCGACCTGCTGGGCTCAGACGATCCTTCCGCCTCAGCCTTCCAAGTAGCTGGAATTACAGGTGCACGCTACCGTACCCAGCTAATTTTTTGACTATCTTTTGACTGCAAAGTACTATCAGCCATTTTCATTATAGAGACGAGGTCTCACCATGTTGCCCAGGCTGGTCTCGAACCTGCGGGCTCAGGCAATCCTCTTGCCTCGGCCTCCCAAAGTGCTGGGATTATAGGCTTGAGCCACTGCGTCCAGCCTCACTTTAACTTTCTAGGAGCCACTGTGAATTAACGAATCCGTGAAACAGCGTCCAGTACAACTTTCCATGACTGCTCTGGAAGCTAAGGCGGTTGTCCAGCCAGTCGTTGGGGAGCTGTTCACACACAGAGTTTTACTTACACCAAGGCTGTCACTTAACCATTATACAGTGATTCTGGCCGGGCGCAGTGGCTCACACTTGTAACCCTAGAACTTTGGGAAGCCGAGGCGGGCAGACTGCGTGAGCCCAGGAGTTTGAGATCAGCCTGGACAACAAAGTGAGATCCCGTCTGTACCACTGAAAAAAAAAGCTGGGCATAGTAGCATGTGCCTGTAGTCCCAGTTACTCAGAAAGCTAAGACAAAAGGCTTGCCTGAGCCCAGGAGGTCGAGGCTGTGGTGAGCTGTTATCCCTGCCACATTACGTTCCAGCCTGGGCAACAGTGAGACCCTGACTCAACAAAACAAAACAAAACAGTGATTCCAATAAATGCACACAAATTTCTGGGACAAACGATATTTTTCTAAGTTTTATATTCCAGCGAATGTTTCACTTAAACACTAAAGTCTTAAGATTTTACAACAAAAACTCATAGTTTTTCAGAAACTGAAAAATTGTGATTCTGTTTTTCTCTTTTATTGTAATTACAAGATAGTGGAGTGCTATACCAATTTCGAGCATCAACACTGGATAGTTCTGGGGAAACTGACCTTTGACCCGGACGTCACTGTACCTCTGAAAGTGGTGGTAAGCAGCTTTCCAGGGGTTCCGATAGTGACGAAGCAAAGTAATGGGGGGTCTGGGACGCACTGGGACATACCTCACGCCTTCCTCATCTGTCCAAAAGGGAAGAAGAGAAAACATTAAGCCACGCGCGCATTGTCACAACCGGGGAGGCTCAGTTCTAGTAAGAGAGCTGTGAGCGAGGCCGACTGCGTGAGGAGCCTTTGGGATGGACCAGACCTCGGCGTGACGCGTCCCATGGCAACAGCTAACCCCAGTGACCGTTACCAATGTACTCCTTGGGAGGAGACTTGCGCTTCTCAGTCTTCAGCAGAAGACCCTTGGCGGCGGACTTCTCGTCGTCAGTGCTGTTTGTCTCCATCATGTCGCCTTCTTCTGTCGAGATCACATGCTGCTGCTTTCGAGGCTTCTTCCGTGGGGAGGCACCAGGTGGCAGGTCACTTGTAGGCAGGGACAGGTTGCTCGCCAGCAACGCCAGTGATGGGGACACGGTGGTGGTCGCCAGCGGAGGAACTGCTGCCACAGGAATGAGAGCACACACGTCGATGAACATGGTGGAAAGCTGTGCAACGGAAACGACTGGCAGCCGGGTGCAGTGGCTCATGCCTGCAATCCCAGCACTCTGGGAGGCAAAGGCGAGAGGACTGCCTGAGCCCGGGGGTTCGAGAGCACAAGTCACACAAGTGTGAGGGTAGAGCTGGCAGCTGGCAAGGCACTTTGGTTTCAGAGTCTGCACAGCACACTGCCTGCAGAAAGCAGCATTCATTGCGAGGAAGTAAATGTCTGGGCCACCTGGCAAGACTTCGTCTCTACGATAAATTAAAAAATTAGCTGGCTATGGTGGTGTGTGCCTGTATTCCAGTTACTTGGAAGGCTGAGGCGGAAGGATCACCGGAGCCCAGCAGGAAGAGGCTGTGGTGGCTGTGAGCGTGCCACTGCACTCCAGCCTGGGCGACAGCGAGACTTCAACTTAAAAAAAAAAAAAGAAATGATTGAGAAAATATTTCAGACAGCTAACACTTTCCACTGTGCCTGGCACTGTGCTAGAAGCTGCCAACTGCTCCCTAACAACCCATACCTTTATCTTCCCTAGTTCCGGGATCTTCACTTTGACCTAGGCACCTGCTACTTACCTAAAAGATTGTATTTCCTAGTCTCTGTTACACGTGTGGTCATATAGGACAGAAACAGAAGTGCCCTGTGGCACTTCTAGGAGGTTTCCTTAAGAGAAAGAAGGCTTAAACAAGCTAGCGTAACTAGCCTATTCCTTGTCTTCTTCTGGAACTCAGAAGAGATGGCTGGAGCTCCAGCAGCTATCTTGAATAAAGAGCATGACGGTCAGATCCTAAGGTTGCAGAATGTAGACCCTAAGGTTGCAGAAAAGAGCCTAAATCCCTATGATGTGATGAAGCCCATACACCGTCCTTGACCGTCTGCCTCAGGATCTACTCCAAAGGAGACCGTAAAACCTTACGTGTCTGAGCTCCTTTAACTTTTTTTTTAGATAGCAAAGATTCCCTCACATACGCTACTATGCTTTAGGGCTTTAACCATAAGTTCCCAGCAAGTCATCTCTGATTTCCAGCAGGTAACTCATACTCTCAAAACAATCTGAGTAAGTAGACATTACTATCACCCTCCAGTACACAGATGAGAAAATGGCACAAGACATACAAGTGTGAGGGTAGAGCCGGCAGCTGGCAAGGCACTTTGGTTTCAGAGTCTGCCCAGCACACTGCCTGCAGAAAGCGGCATTCATTGCGAGGAAGTAAACGTCTGTTTCCACTTGTATGGACGAAACGCCCAGGGACTTACAGCCAGGCTCAAGGCTCCCTTAATTCTTCTCACTCTCCCACCCGATCTCGGCCGCCCACTTTCAGCCACCCACCCCTAAGAGTCGAGCCCCAAGCTCTGTGGTCGCCAGTAACTGCACATCCCTCACACCCCGTCTCAGCTTCCAGCATCCAATGCTCTCTCCGTGTCACGCCCCTTGGGAGCCGCCTCCAGCAGCCCTGAGACCCAAAAGGAACGATTACCCGCTCGCCCGATCACGCTCCGGCAGCCACTCATCCCTCTCAAGCCCGTCCTCCCCACTGCCAGGTTCAAGTTCTGTCGTGACGGTATCCATCGCCTTCCTTCGCTGTCCCTCTTCTCGTTCCACTGTACTCGCTTCGCAAAAGCACAAGAGGCGAAATCCACTTCTCCAGTGAGTCTGTACTCGTGCAGCTCAGTGTTGCCAGAGAAGGGGACGCAGCAGTGCTGACTGGCCTCCCTTGAACATTCCCATCACCTCTGCTCGGTCCAGTCTCTCTAGACGGCTGCAGGCCTCCTCCTCCCTCAAGCCTTCGATACCTCCTTCTCCACCCGCATGCTCGGGGGATGACCTTGCTTCTCATTTTTCCAAAAAGGACAGAAGCAGCGAGAGGACAATGTCCAAGTCTCACCACCCCATCTCTCCATGTGCACTGTGACCTGCCTCTCCTGCTCTTCGTGCTTAGCAGACCCCACCCACTCTCACCTCCTGAGACGTGCTCCAGGAATTCCCTCCGCTTCCTCCTGCATCACCAGCTCTTTCTACTTGATTGGCTCATTCGTGCTGACATACAAAGCTCTTATTTATCCCACCTTCCCCTTGACACCAGTTCCCTTCAGATAGTACCTTTTTTCTGTCCCTTCAGAAGATAACTCCTCAAAAATGTTCATATACAATGTCTCTATTTCTCCCCTTGCTTCTCTTAAGCCTACTCCCAATCATGCTTCCAATCCATTGTTACACAAACACTGCTCTTCTTAAGTTCTCTGTGACCTCCGTGCTGCCAAACTCAAGAGTCACTGCTAAGTCCTCATCTTCCTTGACCTCTGAAATACTTTGACGTTGCCTTGCAGGACACGACACACTCCAAATCATGTTCCTACCACTCGGTCCCTTGGTTCAGTCTTCTGCACTGGACTCCACCTCCTCTTCCACCTCATAGCGGTGCAGTGTCCCAGGGCTAAGACATGAGCTACTTCTGTTTTCATCAGCATTTATTCCCTAGGGAATCTCATCTCTCATCCAGGGTCACGGCTCTAAGCACAAATTATATACATGCTGGCAACTCCCAAGTTTATACCTGCAACTTCATTTTCTGTTCCAAAAGCCAGACTCATAGACTCAACGACCTACTTGATGTTACATTTGAATGTCTAACAGATGCCTCAAGCTTACTCTATCAAAAAACGAACTCCTAATCTCTCTCTGTAAAACATCTCTCCTGCAACCCTTCCTAACTCAGATGATGGCAACTCTGTGGTTTCCAGTTGTAAAGGCCAAAAACTGGAAGCTGCCCAAGCTACTGCTCTCTCATGTTTAATATCCAACCCTTAAAGAAATTCTCAAAAAAAAAAAAAATTAAGTTAAAAAAAAAAAGAGAAAGAAAGAAATCCTCTTAGCTCGACCTTAAAAACGTATCCAGAATCCTACCACCTTGCACCACACCCACTGCTACCCTGGGTGAGCCTTCCCTGCTCCCTGCATTGGAACACACCAGCTGCAAGACGAACCGCCTGGCTTGTCTTCACTCCCACTGTCTGTTCTCTGCACAGCACCGGAGGGCACTGCTTCAGTCCCAAGGAGGCTCCTGGCACTCGTCTATTTAACCGACAGCCTCCCGCCAACGTCAGCAGAGCCCAGTGCCCGCCACGACACTGCTGCCCGCCCTCCCTCCACCCATCAGCTCCAACGACCTCTGGCTCTTTGCTGCCTTTGGAGCACATCAGGCAGGTAGGTGCCTAGCCTCGGAATTTGCGCTTGCTGCTCTCTTGGCCTAGAAGCCTCTCTTCTCAGATACCCTCACAGCCAGCACGCATCTCTTCAATATCTCGACCTAAAGGTCACATTCTCAGTAGGGCTTTCTCTTAAAAGCCTTTTACAACTGTGGCCCCAGCCTGGACTTTCCCTTATGCTGTTTCCCTGCTTTATTTTTCTCTATTAGCACTTGTCACCTAAATTTTCTCCGTAGTTCCTACCACCACTGCAGCACTTATCACCTAAATACCACTTTCTTTCTTTTTAAGAGACAAGGTCTCGCTCTGTCACCCAGGCCTGCAGTGCAGTGAGAGGATCACAGTTCGCTGCAGCCTCAAACTCCTGGGCTCAAGGAATCTTCCCAGTGCAGTCTCTCAAAACCTAGGACGACAGGCACTTATTTATCTTTTTGCCGTCTGCCTCCCTTGCTAGGAGAGAAGGTCTAAGAGAAGGGAGATGTGCTTGTTTTACACAGGGCTGTATTGTCAGTGCCCAGAACATTTCCTGGCAGGTCAAGACATGATTACTATCACCTTCCCGGCACAGAAAGGTGAGGGGAACCAACCAAAAAGAGAGACCAGAGGAGTAGCAAAATCGAGAACATTTTATTTCCCCTCCGGGCTTATCCATAATATCTTTCAAAGAAAGTGCCGAGGCTAACCATACCTATAAAAGGATATTTTATGACATAATAAATAAGATAAAATAGATAAGGAAGTAAACAGCAGCTTTAAAAACTATAGTCATAGCACAGCCACATCTCTTATTAAACAAAAGCCATGGGAAATGAAGGTCGTCACGCTGAAATAGCAGGTGATACCGGGTGACTAGAGCACAAAATAACTTGTTCCCCACTCTGGATCATCTATATTTCATAAGCATCATACACTGAATAAGTGACTTTTGTATTCAGGAAAAACATGAATGCACAGTCATTATTATGAGAACAAAAAACCGTAATTCCGCGCCTTGGGAGGCTGAGGTGAGTGAATTGCCTGAGCCCATGGGTTTGAGACCCACCTGGGCAACTGGGTGAGACCTCATCTCTACAATAAATCA
>NW_007253737.1:264500-280397 GCF_000164805.1 Carlito syrichta | reverse complement strand
GAAAAAAAAAAAAAGAAAACAAAAAACCTCCAAAATAATTTTACTTTCACAAGCTGGAAGGTTATAGTTAAGATGAAGAGGAGTAATGAATAGTTTTAAAATTGCACTAATTACACATAAGCTTATCAGCAACATAAATCTTCTCTTTCTTTCTTTCTTTTTTTTTTTATAAAGAGACAGAGTCTCACTGTCACCCAGCCTGGAGTGCAGTGGCACAATCATAGTTTACTGCAGTCTCAAACTCCTGGGCTCAAGGAATCCTCCCAGCCTTTCAAAAGCTAGGACTATAGGCACGCACCACTATGCCTGGCTAATTTTTTATAAAGAGATCATTTTGTTGTGTTGCCCAAGTTGGAGTACGGTCGCACAATCATAGCTCACTGTAGCCGCAAACTCCTGGGGGCTCAAGGAATCCTCTTGTTTCAGTCTCCCAATAGCTGAGACTACAGGTATGTGCCACCACCCAGTTAATTTTTATTTTTTGTAAAGATGGGGTCTCGCTATGTTGCCCAGGCTGCTCTTGAACTCTGGCCTCAAGTGATCCTCCAGCTTGGCCTTCCCAAAGCAGTGGGGTTACAGGTATGAATCACTATGCCTGACCAGTGGTTCAAATCTTTATTGCATGGTAAGGTAACAAAAACTGGGAATAATTTGCAAAACAAAAAGTACTTAGCTATGACCATATTGGAACCCCCTCTACATGGTAGTATTTTCATAATAAATCCAACAAAGCTATATTAAAGGATAATCAGTGGGGCGTGGTGGCACAAGCCTATAATCCCAGCACTTTGGGAGGTCAAAGCGAGAGGATTACCTGAGCCCATGGGTTCGAGACCAGCCTGGGCAACATGGTGAGACCTCATCTCTACAATAAATCAAAAATTAGCCGGGTGTGGTGATGCACACCTGTAGTTCCAGCTACTTGGAAAGCTGAGGCGAAAGGATCGCCTGAGCCCAGCAGGTTGAGGCTGCAGTGGCTGTGAGCGTGCCCCTGCACTCTAGCCTAAGCGACAGAGTGAGAATCTGACTTAAAAAAAAAATGGAGGAAAAAGCAATAATGGAGACAAGGGAACAGAGACTAATAATTAAGATATAGGCTGGCAGACTGGCAAGTCAAGGGGAAACAGAGACAGAATACAAGAAAATTTGGTTTTCTGGCCAGGCGGGATGGCTGAAGCCTGTAATCTCAGTACTTTGAGAGGCCGAGGCAAGAGGACTGCCTGAGCCCAGGGGTTCAAGACCAACCTGGGCAACTTGGTGAGGCCTCATCTCTACACTTAAAAAAAAAAAATTAGCTGGGCATGGTGACACACGCCTATAATTCTGGCTACTTGGAAGGCTGAGGCGGAAGGATCACCTGAGCCCAGCAGGTCGAGGCTGCGGTGGCCAGGAGCCGTGCCACTGCACTCCAGCCTGGGTGACAGAGTGAGACTCCAACTCAAAGAAAAAAAAAAGGATGACCATGGGGAAATATCCATCTCCTCCACGATTCTGGTCAGAAATACAACACTGAGCATTAAGGAGTCTGGCTTCCTGGCTGAGGGTCACACGGGAGTGTGGACTCTAGAGGAGAGTTAGCAAAGGGGAAGAAGCAACTGCCACAGAGGGTACTATGAGCAAACTTACCGGAAACCGGCCTCATGATGTCCATTGGTTCCACTTCTTCTTTTACTTTAATCTCAGGCACAGGAGGGCCCAAGACAGAGGGGAGACTGCCACCCACAGTGGCCGACGGTGGAGGTGCTGCGGCAATAGTGGTGATGGGCGGAGTGGCAGGGACCGCTCCGGGAATGGTTGAGAGGGCGACGGCTGGTTGTGATGGGGGACTGGCGGCCGCAATCATGGTTGGAATGGCTGGTGGGGGCTGCTGGGCAGCTGGAGGGACGGCAATGGCAGGCTGATCGTTATTTTGACTGGATACGGTCTCCATGGACACAGTCACTGGAGTGGCCATCGACACGTGGATCTCAGACTTGGGTTTGGCACTGAAACACAAAAGCAGTGCACACGTAGCAAATAAGAGAACACTGCCTTAACCCGCAACATCTCAGAAGGTGGGTATTTCTCCGATTATTTTTGTACAGCATACACACAACTGACACTCTATTCCTTGATTCTAAGAGCTCAACATGAAGGTAACTTTTGAAGGGAGTGCAGGTTTTAAAAATATTATGTATGCCCCACCCCTACCAAGTTTTTACAAGCAGTAATAAAATTAACTTAGAAAACAACACTTTAAATAAATCAGTCATATTAAAGGACAACCAATTTTCATTACATTTACATAATTTTTTCTCCTAGCATTTTGTAACATTCATGCTGTTTTTTTTGAAAGCAGGATTTACTGAGAGGACAGAAAAGCTCCCATAGTGGGAGGGGACTCGAGAGGGCTGCCCTTTTTTCCCCTAAACTACAGCTGAGCGGGGTTGAAGATTACTAATCACCAGCAGTCAGTGAACTACTTACTTATTTATTTATTTATTTTTTGAGTTGGAGTCTCACTCTGTCGGCCAGACTGTAGTGCAGTGGCCGCTCCCGGCCACCGCAGCCTCGACCTGCTGGGCTCCGGCGATCCTTCTACTCAGCCTTCCGAGTAGCTGGAACTACAGGCGCGCACTAACAAGCCCGGTTAATTTTTTGATTTATTGTAGAGATGAGGTCTCGCCAAGTTGCCCAGGTGGATCTCGAACCCGCAGGCTCAGGCAATCCACTCACCTCAGCTTCCCAAAGCGCGGGATTACAGGCTGAGCCACTGAGCCCGGCTAGTCAGTAATTTAATTAGTCAAGCCTATGTACTGAAGCGTCCACAAACACCCCCAAAAGACTGAGTTTCAGGAGCACCCAAATAGCTGAACACATAGAGGCCTCCAGAAAGTAGTGTGCCCAGAGAGGACACGGAAGCTTTCCCTACACTTCTCCCTATGCCTATGCATCTCTTCATCTGTAACCTTTGCAACAAACTGGTAAGCCTAGGCGCTTCCCTGAGTTCTATGAGCTGCTCTAGCAAATTAATCCAACTTAAGACAGGGGTGGCAAGAACCCAGATTTACAGCTGGTCAGTCAGAAGCACAGGCAAAACAAGCCGGGCATGCAGTTAGCAACAGAAGTGGGGGACAGTCTTGTAGGATCTCCACTCTACTCCTGAGATCTGATGCTATCTCCAAGCACATAGTGTTGGGACTGAACTGGAGGACACCCAGCTGGTATCTGCTACAGATGTGATTGATTGGTTGTTGGTGGGGAGAAATCCTCACAAACTTCTTGGTGACCAGAGGACACTGAGATTTCTGTACTGTTGTTGAGAGAGTTTTTAAAAAATGTTTTTGGCTGCGTGTGGTGGCCTCGTCTATAATTCCAGCATTTCGGAAGGTCAAGGTAGGACTGCCTGACCCCAGGGGTTCGAGGCAACAAAGTGAGACTCCGTCTCTACAAAAAGTAGAAAGACTAGCCAGATGTGGTGTGCACCTGCAGTCCCAGCTACTCAGGAAGCAAAGGCAGAGATCCCTCGAGTTGAGGAGGTTGAGGCTGTAGTCAGTTACGGTCGTGCCACTGTACTTCAGCCTGGGTGACACAGTGAAATTTGGACACATACACACACTTTTGACTTTTACTGCTGTATTCTTGGACTAGCAATTGCAAACTTGGGATTTTTTTGTCCTCAAGAAAAGTAAATATACAAAAAAGCTGTATATAAATGTACATAAATGTTTATAGTAACTCTACCTATGATAGCCCCAAGCTAGACGTAGCCCCATATGTACTTAAATAAGCAAATGGATAAGTTCCAGGACATGCATACAAATAACGTGCTACCAACCACCCCCAAAAAAGAGCAAATTATTGATACACATGACAACCTGGATGACCTCCAAAATACAAGGTTGCATTAAAAGGAGCCAATGTCATTAGATTACTATTACTATTTTTTTTTTGAGTTGGAGTCTCACTCTGTCACCCAGATTGGAGTGCAGTGGCCGCTCCCGGCCACCACAGCCTCAACCTGCTGGGTTCCGGCAATCCTTCCGCCTCAGCCTTCCAGGTAGCTGGAATTACAGGCGCGTGCTACCACGCCCGGCTAATTTTTTTTATTTATTGTAGAGATCAGGTTTTGCCAAGTTGCCAGGTGGGTCTTGAACCGGCGGGCTCAGGCAATTCACTCACCTCAGCCTCCCAAAGTGCTGGGATTACAGGCTGAGCCACCGAGCCCGGCTTCATTAGATTATTATACATATTAATTATATGCAATCATAGATCGTTATTTATAGATACAATGGCATTTACATCCTTTGTTAACTTCCATGCTTCTTCAGTAACAGTTTGTTGATTGCTTTTTTTAAAATTGTGTATGGGCCACATATTCTCGTTTCTATACACACCTCATACTTTTTTTTTTCCCTTTTCTTTTTTTTTTTTTGAGTTGGAGTCTCACTCTGTCGCCCAGACTGGAGTGCAGTGGCCGATCCCGGCCACCGCAGCCTTGACCTGCTGGGCTCCGGCGATCCTTCCGCCTCAGTCTTCCAAGTAGCTGGAACTACAGGCGCGCGCTACCATGCCCGGCTGATTTTTTGATTTATTGTAGAGATGAGGTCTCGCCAAGTTGCCCAGGCGGGTCTCGAACCCGCGGGCTCAGGCAATCCACTCACTTCAGCCTCCCAAGGCACGGGATTACAGGCTGAGCCACTGAGCCCAGCTTCTTTTTTTTTTTTTTTTTTTTTTGAGTTGGAGTCTCACTTTGTCGCCTGGACTGGAGTGCAGTGGCCACTCCCGGCCACCGCAGCCTCACCTGCTGGGCTCCGGCAATCCTTCCGCCTCAGCCTTCCGAGTAGCCGGAATTACAGGAATGCGCTACCATGCCCAGCTGATTTTTTGATTTATTGTAGAGATGAGGTCTCGCTGCCCAGGTGAGTCTCGAACCCACGGGCTCAGGCAATCCGTTCACCTCAGCCAGGTGTAATTTTTTACTGGTTACCATGGGATTGCAATTAACATTCTAAATTTGTATCAATCTAATTTGACTTGATACCAATTTAGCTTCAATACCGTAAAAAAGTGAAAGAATGGAAAAAGATATTCCATGCAAACAGTAACCAAAAGAAATCTGGGAAGTTATACCACTATCAGACAAAAGAGACTTTAAAACAAACCTGTTTCAAGAGACAAAGGACATCATATATTGATGAATAACACATTAGAAGGTAATGAGGAGGGAGACATGGAGTGCTACTTCTATTTTATTTTATTTTTTGAGTTGGAGTCTCACTCTGTCACCCAGACTGGAGTGCAGTGACCGCTCCCAGCCACCGCAGCCTCAACCTGCTGGGCTCCAGCGATCCTTCCGCCTCAGCCTTCCAAGTAGCTGGAACTACAGGAACGCGCTACCACACCCGGCTAAATTTTGATTTATTGTAGAGATGAGGTCTCGCCAAGTTGCCCAGGCGAGTCACGAAGGGTGCTACTAATCCAAGGGTATGGAGTTTCAGTTAAGCAAGACGAAGACGTTCTAGAGACCTGTTATACAACACTGTACCTACAATCAACAAGACTGTGATAAACACTTGTATTCTTTTTAAGAGGGCAGATCTCATGTTAACTGTTTTTACCACACTAAAATAAAATAAGGGCTGGGAGCGATGGCTAACAACTATAATCCCAACACTTTGGGAGGCTGAGGTGAGAAGATTGCCTGAACCCACCGGTTCGAGACCAGCCTGAGCAACTTGGTGAGACCACGTTCTCTACAATGAATCAAAAACTTAGCTAGGCGTGGTGGTACATGCCTGGGTTCCAGCTACTTGGAAGGCTGAGGAGGAAGGATCGCCTGAGCCCAGCAGGTTGAGGTTACAATGGCCATGAGCATGCCACTGCACTCTAGCCTGTGTGACAGAGTGAGACTTTGACTCAAAAAAAAAAAACCAAATCAGCCGGGCTCAGTGGCTCAGCCTGTAATCCCGCGCCTTTGGGAGGCTGAGGTGAGTGGATTGCCTGAGCCCGCGGGTTTGAGATCCGCCTGGGCAGCGAGACCTCATCTCTACAATAAATTTTTAAAAAAATCAGCTGGGCATGGTAGCGTATGCCTGTAATTCCGGCTACTTGGAAGGCTGAGGCAGAAGGATTGCCGGAGCCCAGCAGGTCGAGGCTGCGGTGGCCGGAAGCAGCCACTGCACTCCAGTCTGGGTGACCGAGTGAGACTCCAAATCAAAAAAAAAAAACCAAACCATATATATATGAGCAATTATAAACCTATACACATCAAAGAACAGAGCTCCAGAATATCTGATGCAAATACTGACAGAATTAATGGGACAAATAGATAGTCCTGCAAGAAAATACTTCAATACCCCACTTTCAACAGCAGATAGAACTTCCAGAAAGAAGCTCAGCAAGCAAGCAGAGGACTTGTATACTAAGCCAACTATCCTGACATATACAGAACACTACATCCAATACAGCAGAATGCACATTCTTCTCAAGGGCACACAGAACATTCTCTAGGGAAGAACTTGGATGAAGTCAAAATTCAACCTTCAATACATTTAGAAAGATTGAAATCGCACAAAAGATGTTTCCATGAAATGCTATTAGCCAATATGAGCAGGAAAAGGGGAAAATTCACAATGACATGTGAAGTTTCTTCTCTGAGTCAGATGATGGTTGTTTTAACTTTTATAGACTTAGGGGTGTAAGTGCGGTTGTGTTACATGGTTACACTGCACAGTGATAGAGTCTAGGCTTTTAGTGTACTCACCACTGTAACCAAGAGGTAGTATTTCATCCCTTACTTCTCTCCCACCCTTCTGCTAGATAATGGTTTTTGAATATACGAAGAACACTTCCTTAAACGTTTGGCTTCTTCACAATGTAAAGGCTACAGATAAACACTTTTAAGTTTAATCTGTATGATTAACATTTTCTTTACCATTGTCTTAAGTCTAGATCAGGAGTTGACAAACTGTACCCTGGACCAGCAGCTGTTTAGCAAATAAAGGTCTTCTTGGACCACAGCCACAACTATTTATGTATTGTCTACTGCTGCTTTTCTGTTATAGCAGAGCTGAGCTCTCACGACAGAGACTACACCTATAAAACCTAAGATACCTATAAAACCTAAGATAATTTATCACTTTGCCCTTTACTGAGAAAGTTTACCAACCTCTGCTGAGATAAATCATTATGACGTCTACCAGGGCCAATTTCAAGCTGCCAATGTGAAATCACTAAATATGGAGTTGGGAAGAGATAGGAAGTAGCACACCTCTATACATTATTTCCACCACAATGATAATAAAATGTGTTAGCTTAGCCAGGGAGGAAGGAGTTTTAGATATTGACTACATATTTAAAAATAGAGACAGGGTCTTGATATGCTGCCCAGGCCGGGCTTGAACTCCTGGATCAAGTGATCCTTCTACCTCGACCTTTTACAGTGCTGGGACCACAGTGTGAGCCACTGGACCTGACCCTACATTTGTTTTGAGTTTATGCATAGTAATACAATTTTTTTAAGGCTATATTTAACGACTGGCTCAAAAAATTCCTGATAATATAACAGTTTCCTCTTGTAAGTAAGTATAGACCAGGTTTACCAAACCACCCTATCTTTACCTAATGATTCATTTCAACTCCCATGAATCACTTCGTTTTAGGTAGACCTCTATATATACAACACAGGCTGAGTTTTGCTCTGAAATTTAATCTGGAAAAAGGTTATTACACCAGGTGAGTTAAGGCCCGTACTAGTTTGCTAGGGCTGCCATAGCAAAGCACCACAAATTTGGGGTTTAAACAACATAAATTTATTGTCTCACAGGACTGATTCTTTCTAAGGGCTGGGAGGGAGGTAGGCTCTTCTGTGTCCCTCCCCCAGCTTCTGGAGGCTTTGTTGGCAATCGTGGCTATTTCTTGGCACCACCTCAATCTCGACCTTCATGTTCGCACAGCACTGTGTATGTCTGTGTCTGTGTCCTAACTTCCCCCTTTTATACCAGCCAGGCACGGTGGCTCACACCTCATAATCCCAGCACCTGGGGAGGCTGAGGCCAGGAGGATTGCTTGAGTTTGAGACCTGGGCAACAAAATGAAACCCTGTCTCTATAACAAAGAGAAAAATTAGCCAGGCATGGTGGTGCATGCCTGTAGTCCTGTAATAGTGCCACTGCATTCCAGCCTGGGTGACAGAGTAAGACCCTGCATCAAAAAAAAAAAAAAAAAAAAGAATACCAGTCATATGAAGTTGGGAGGGTTCCACCCTACTTGGGGTTAAGACTTCATCATATGAATTTTGGGGAGATAATTCAATCTACAAAACATCTATAATAAAGCCATTTACATAACACACATTTGATCTTACTTCTCTCAACGTGTGTTCTATATGGTTTTTGTTTTTATTTTATTCATTTTTTCATTTCTACCCTCTATAACCTGTACTCTTTTCTGCAGTTTCAATTTTGTTTTCATTCTATAATATTTTCTAGTTAGTTCTCTACTGAGTTCTGCTAACTCATGTGTTATTCCTTTGTTGTGTCACTTCCTCTGGGAGTCTTGGCATTTCATCTTTGTGTTTTCTTTCAGAGAAGTGGCTATTTTGCTAAGCTATTTAAATTTATGGTGGAATGCTTTGTTATAAATTTCATCTGTCCCCTGTCAATACTTTCTAGTCAGTGTCCTGAGTAAACAGACTAGGATATTTTGTTATTCTTTTCCTATGCCTAAATTTTTGTATTAATCCTTTTATTATTACTGAACGGAGTTGGGCTATTCCTAACAACAGCCATTCACATGAGACTCCTTTGACTTGGATGTGGCAGTGTGGGGAGTCTACACTTCCAGCTAGTTATTTTCTCACAATCCAAATGCTCTCCTCTTTCAGAGGCCGCAGACACAGGCTGACTACTGCAAATAAGGCCAGTGTTTAAATTCTGGGTGCTGGTGAGGTGCCCTACCTCCACAACTTCTCTGAGCCACACTAAGTCCAGGAAAAACTTGACAAACAGCTGCTGCTCAGCCCATTTCTACACTTGCTGTTGTTCCTAGGGATAGACTTGTACTTCATAGCATGCTTTCATCTTCAGGACTAACACTTTAAAATTAAGTCCATTTCTACTGTTTTCCCAAAAAAAGACCACCATCACCAATTTTAACCAATGAAAAGGAATGCATCACATTTTTAAAAATTAATTATCTAGAGTTGGTTAAGAATGTGGAGAAAATGGGAAAACATGTTTCATGAGGAAGCAGATGGGAACAGTGATTGGAAACCAGACTTTAAACACCATTTACTTTGACCAGCACTACTACTTCCAGGAATGTCCCAGAGAAACAACTGCAAAGTTCAATGGCAGAAGAATGAAGACATTCACTGCAGTCTTAACAGTGATAAATAAAAATAGCCTAAGTGTTCATTAGCTGAGGAATGCATAAGGACGTTTCAGTAAACAATGAACCACATATATGATGGTGTGTAGTGGGCTATACCGCCTAAGTTTGTGTGCATACTCTGTGATGTTCACACAATGACGGAATTGCCTAATGATGCATATTCCTCAGGACACATGCCCATGGTTATATGACACCTATGTTTAGCTATTTCACATCAGTCCCCAGCAACACTGTTCGGATTTTAGTAAGCAGCGTATATTAACTGTGAGAAACTGCATATAGCTAGAATTTGCTGCTGGCTCTGGAGTCCCCAGATCACTATGTAGGCGAACGGGTATGCATCATAATCAGTGACCAATCACATCACTTCTTTTTCAGTCACTGTATATCTGAAGACAGTAAAGCGTTTAGTTGTATTCTTCTGGTTTCCCAGTGATAAACCAATGTGAAATTTTCTAAAAATGGAAGACTGAAAGAGAGAACTGGCCAATAAAGATAAAAATGCAACCAAAAATGACAAAATGATAATGCTAGAAGTAAAACTGCATGAGGATAGAGGATCTGAAAATGGTCCAGCAAAGAGAAGACGAAATCTAGGCTTCTACAAAGTTGTGGTAAGGACCATAATGAAAAAGTTCAATGAATATTAAAAAAAGAAGGTAAAATCACTGTAATGTCATCTTTTAGTTTTAACCTCACTAGGAACAGAAAGCTGCTTATGACGGAAATGGAGTGCTTGCTTCTACTTTGGATTGGAGACATTAATTTTTTAAAAAAACCACAATCATTCAAGGCCAAAGTGTTGAAGTGAGTTGCCACACTGAAAGAAAACAGTATTCAGGAAAATGAAGAAAAACCTTTTACTGCCAATAAAGGCTGGCTTCATAATTTCAGAAGTCATCATAAATGACTGGTGTTAAGCACAGAGAAAGATGTTGTTATGAAATCTACATCCGAAGCCCAAGCAGCAGTGAAGGAAAGCAGTTTTAATAAGGAAGATGAAGGATGAAGACCCTGGAAATGATGCTGGCAAAAAAACTTCATATCAAAGAACTCTTGGAGACGTTTTGCAACATTGAAAATGCAAAGGCTAAAATGTTGCAAGTGGATCCAAACTTAAGAGTATGAAATTCCTCAAGGCTTAGAAGGATTCTTGCTCTGTATGGTAAACAGACAATGAGAAGGAGGCAAGCACTGTCCCAACAACTCTTATGTTTCTAATGCTTTAACTTCCACTGTACTAGGTAGGTATTAGTTTCACTTTTTTTCATTTCTCCATGGATTACAACAGACAGTAAGACAGTTTTCAGTACTTTCCCAGAAGTGTTTAAAGATCACAGAATAACTGATCTCTCTCTACTGATTATTAGGATCACTTTGCAGTCTCGGCTTGCATGGTCATTCATATGTTTCTGTACTAATATGTGAGTGAAGACTGCAAGTACCCCTACACCAAAATCTGGGAACATGTGGCTTATTCCTTCAAGCTCTGCTCAGAGAAGGCTTTCTGTAAATCATCACCTCCTCTTCATCCCGTCACTTTTTATTCCCTTTAGACTGTGTCTTTTCCCCCATATATTGAGTATTAATCCACACCCACTAGGAAGTAAGCTTAAGGGGAATAGACACCCTACATCAATTTTCATCACGGCTATATATGCCCAAGTCCTAAAATGACAGCCAGCACAAAGAAGGTATCATCATTTTTTTCGTGATCACAGTTTAATGAAGAAGTAGATCTAAAAAGACCAACAAGGTATACTATTACTGATACAAGAAAAAGTGCAAGATGTAAAACAATCCAATCAGCAAGACCTCATTTTTAAGAATCTATCAATCTGTCTACATGTGTACACAGAAAAAGATGTGGAAAGATACTTAACAATGTTAACCATCAATATTATTCTGGGAAGTGGGACTGGCTATGTGGAAAGGGAATGAAAATTATTTTTCACTTTATACTTTAAATATTTTTATATTGTCTAATTACTTTTTCCAAAATAATATCACTTTTGGAATTAAGAGGATAAAGAACAAAGAAAAAGCATGTATTAATGACTGTTGTAACGTCACTTCTGATAATAACAAGGTTACCGTGAGGCAGGTTCTGTTCTAAGTGCTTTAAACACATCATTTCCTTTAGACAGGAGTCCTAGGAGGCAGATGTTGTAAGTATGCCCACTTCAACACTGAGGCAAGTGGGGATCAGAGAGGCTGAAAGCAAACTCAGGTCATGCAGGTAGGGAGTGTTGTGTGTAAGCTGGCCATGCCAGCTGGCATGCGGTACATGCCTACAATCCCAGCTACTTGGGAGGTGAGGAGGGAGGATCGCTAAGGCCCAGGAGAGGCAGGAGCACGCTCTCATTGAGCCCAAGAACAGCCACTGCACTCCAGCCTAGCAACACAGTGACTATGCTCCACCCCGCGCCCGAAAGACACACGCTTATTAGACTCTTCCCTCGATGACGGTGTGCAATGAGAAGCAAGTGTGGCAAGAACACGTGTGTGCTCACCCTGCAGGCCTAGGCGACCCGGATGTACTCCGCAGAGCGCTCTCCACTCGAGGAACAGCCACATCAGGAGGCTGAGGAGGAATGAGGGTTTTCCGGACTGCCGTTCTGAAAGAGACAAGAGACAGACCCGGAGAGTAGCAGCCCAAGGGCATCGAAGGAAGAAAAATACAAGACACACACTCGCCAGGCATATCTATGGCAAAACGAAAGCAGTACGTCGACGAAGTATTTTCTCAAAGCGACTTTTGTTTTCTCGAGTAACACAAGAACATTACTGAAAAAGCCAGACAGTGTGAAAAGACTTTTCGGAAAATACAGCAGGTCTGTTCCCCATTCCTGCCCATCTCCCGCCAGTCGACCTCCAGGAAGCAACCGCTGTGACTCTTGAGCGGCGGCTTCTTGCGTGCCACATCTCCTTTCTGCTTCATGTTATTAAAATCAAAACCCATAAAGTGTTTACAGTTATCATGCCTATGTGTTTTATTTACACAGACCTCAGCAAGCTCCTGGAAGTCACGGGAAAAAGGTTTATCAAGGAGGAGAAGAGTTAGAGAGCAACCGTGCCATGCAGCAGAGATGCCAGGGAAGGCTCTGCCTGAAAAACTCCATTGGGTGAGCAAGGTGGAAGTCCTGAGTGCCCGACATGATTAGTGTTGGCCAAGTGGCAGGAGCAAACGCCCGATGAGAATGGGTTTGGGAGAAAATGTCTAGAACCAGAACATATCTGTTGATAATACCAGGTCATGAATGGGTCCAGGTACTGGTCCTCAGGGCTGCCAACACTTCAAAAAGGGTGACACCAGACATCGTGTATCTCCCAGCCGAAGACTAAATAATCAAACTATGAAGTAGTCTTCCCACAAGAAGCAGAAAGTAAAAAAGAATCTGATAAAAACTTTGATTCAATAACAACTGACAGAAAATGCACAGCATGGAATGAATGAAATTACGCTGTGGGTGTAATAGTTGACTGAACTGAGTTTTTTTAAAAAGATATATCTAAGTCCTAATCTTCGGTACCCTAAATGTGACCTTACTTGAAATAAGGGTCCTTGCAAATGTGATTAAGTTAAGGATGAAATCCTTCTGGATTTAGGGTAACCCATACATCCAATAACTGGAATCCTAATAACAGATAAGAAAGGGAGATTTGAGACACAGACAAGAAGGGAAGACCACTGGAGGCAGAGAATGGGGTACCGTGTCAACAAGCCAAGGACTGCAAAGGCTGCCAACAGCCACCATCAGCTAAGACAAAGGCATGAATAAGTTATCCCTGAGAGCCTTCAGAAGGAACAACCCATACCAACACCTTGATTTCAGACTTCTAGTCACCAGAACTATAAGAGAATAAATTTCTGTTGTTTTAAGACACCAAATTAATAGTATTTTTTTTTTTACAGCAGCTGTAGGAAGCTAATACAGTGGGGATACCAATGACAAAATCCAAGGAGTGACACAGACACATACACACAAAAGACCAAGTTTCTTCTACAAATAAGCGCCAAGAAAAAAGAGATGGAGGAAATGTGTATATTAAATTAGATTAAAAGTCATATCAACTAACACAATGTGTGCACCTTCTCAGAATACTGATTTAAACAACACAAAACAAAACTGTGACATTCCAAACCACTGGAAATTTGAATGATGACTGGATACTGATGATATCACATTGTGTATTTTTAGGTATATATCACTCCATAGACACATGCTGACATAATATAAATGAATTGCCATGATGCCAGGATCTGCATCAACTAATAGGGTAAAAGAGGGTGGGCAGGCACATAGATAAAAGAAAAGTGGCCATGAGCTGGTAAGTCAGTGGCCGAAGATGGGTTTTGGGTATACAGTCAGATGTTAAAATATTATTGTGAGTAAACTTTTCCATAATAAGAAGGGGAAAAACAAAAGGGCAAGACAACCTCTCTACTACCACCCCCTCACTGGACAAACCAACAAAACCCAAAACAAAACAAAACAAACAAATGAGATGCACCATTTCAAACCTACATAACGGCCAAACACACAGAGTGCCAATAACAAGTAATGGTGAGGAGGAAGCAATATCCCCAACTCTGGGTGAGAGCATAAATAAGTATGATCACTTGGAAAACCATCAGCATCATCTATGAGAGTTGAACATACGCATACCATCTGACATGGCAAATCCCTCCTTGGAATGTAACGAAAACATACTCATATGTGAATCAAATGTCAAGCACAAGAATGTTCAAGATGACATCTAGGTGAAACCTGGGAACAACTCAAATATCCATAAACAAACTATGGTTTGCTACACAACAGTATTTTATATAGCAATAAAAAAATCACAACCATATGCAATAAGCTGGATGCAGTGACTCACACCTATAATCTCAGCACTTTGGGAGGTGAGGGCAAGAGGATTGCTTGAGCCCACAGGTTTGAGACCAGCCTGGGCAACTTGGCAAGACCTTGTCTCTACAGTAAATCAAAAAATTAGCTGGGGATGGTGGCACATACCTGTAATTCCAGCTACCTGGAAGGCAGAAGAGGAAAGACTGCCTGAGCCCAGCAGGTCAAGGCTGCGGTGGCCATGAGCATGCTACTACACTGTAGCCTGGGCAACAGAGTGAGACTTCGACTCAAAAAAAAGTCACATGTAATAATGTGGATAAATAACACAAAATGGAGTGACCAAAGTCAGACACATACAAAAAGCATAATATATTATTCTATCTATGGGGTCAAACTTAGAAAAACTGCTTAGTTATGTTTAGGAGAACATGCTGATCTATTTAGTGGTCGGACATTATATGTACTTTGTGCTAACTCACTGGACCGTACATGCATATCCGTCCCTGTTTTCTCTACTTCAATACAAATGTTGACAGAGAGACTGGCTAAAGAACTGGAGAAAGCAAATTTAGACAACCGCTTTCTGCAAAGAGAAGGAATAAAAAAGGAGTGGTAGACAGTAGAGGAAACTGGGCTAAATAGACAGATTTTTCTTTTTTTAGACAGAGAAAATGATAGGCATGTTTGTACCTTTTTTTGCTTGTTTTTTTGAGTCAGGGTGTCACTCTGTTGCCCAGACTGGAGTGCAGTGGCACAATCACAGGTCACCACAGTCTTACACTTCTGGGCTCAAGCAATCCTCCCCCTTCCTCAACTCCCCAAGTAATTGGGACTACAGACATATACCACCATGCTTGACTTTTCTTTTTCTTTGTAGAGATGAGGTCTCACTATGTTGCCCAGGCTGGGCTCAAGTGATCCTCTGCTTTGGCCTCCCAAAATGCTGGGACTGCAGGTGTGAGCCACCGTGCCTGACCTATTTATACTTTTTATGGAGATGAGTGTGGAGAGCGCGGCCTGAGCCAAGATGGCGCCCGGGACCTCTGCCAAGTCCCATGATTAGGCGCATGATATACCGCCGGGCCCTCCTTCACTGCGCACCGTGCAAGTGCAACGCTGCAGAGCCTATGAACTGCTGACACGCTGGTACGGGACTTGTGGGTGGAGACCAAGGGATATAAGTACGGGACAACGGGAAAGAAGGGAGAAGAAGCTAGAAGAAGCTAGAAGAAGCTGGCATGGTGTAAAGGCTGAATAAACCGCTTTGAGAAGAACACGTTGTTGTTGCCTCCTTCCTGCTGGTCAGGGGTGAGCGACAAGTGGTGGCCCGTACGGGGACCTCAGCTGTTCAGAACTCATCGCGGACAGGGTGACTAGTCACAGGGTAAGTTCCCAGGTAAGTGGGACAGGCAAGGCTCTCGGTTGAGACAATAAGGTTCCCGGTTAACAGGGACAAGCTTATTTAGGACTATGGCTAACACCACATCGGCGCAGACGCTTCAACAGGCTCTCAAAAGCCTGCTGAAAGTATGTTACCTTTGGGCCAACGCCAGTGTGTGTTTGGCCCCCATTTTTGTTTATTGTTTGTAACGATACTGCTAGCAATAATAGTATCCAGCTTGCTTTTTGTAATTATTCCAGGTGCTGGAACGCGTCCACCCATCCT
>NW_007253737.1:238245-263376 GCF_000164805.1 Carlito syrichta | reverse complement strand
AAGAAGCTGGCATGGTGTAAAGGCTGAATAAACCGCTTTGAGAAGAACACGTTGTTGTTGCCTCCTTCCTGCTGGTCAGGGGTGAGCGACAGATGAGCCAACAGCAAGAAACACTGGAAAGAAAGGGAGAGAAGCCGTAGCATTGGGGTTGAGTGGGCAAGAGAAGAAAAGACAGGGCACAGCAAGCTCATCTAGAGGAAAAGACAGGAGGCAGGACACAGGGTACTGAGCCATAAGTAGATATAACTGCAGACTGTGGAAGTTCTCCTTAGACTGTGCTCATTTTCTCAAAACAATAAGAACCAAGTCCCTCAGCTAGCAATGAAGACGGGGGAGGAAGCCTGGAAGTTTGGAGAGAAGTAAACGTAAAACAGTTGCTTGGGAGACTGGTGTAGGAGCGCGCACTCTGTGGTCTACTGCAAGACCTAGTGGAGGTCTGTGAGGCTGACAAGACACCCAGCGGGCAGCGAGTAGCTTTGCTTGCCATGATCTGCTGCACAAGTGCAAGCACAGACTAAGCTGGGAGCTGGACGTAGCTCTGCCTTTGACCAAGCCAAGGGGAGTGGAGGGGGCTGCAAGGAAAAGACTGCAGTGACCACAGCCTCTGAGTCAGGGAGAGCAGGGAAAGGGACCATGGGAGGGAGCGAGAAACATGAAAAGGGGAATCAATGGATGAAGGCTGCTGGGGGGTCCTGCTGAACCATCGGGGGAGAGAGGCAGAAAGAAAGGAGGTGGGCTGAGGGACACGGGAGCACAGGGACAAGATCAGGGAGGGTTTGCTGACTCTGCATGTCATGCACACATGCTGGTGTTGCTGGAGAGAGCAGAGGCAGGAAAAGCATTTGGGGATCTGAGGGGCCAGAGAGTTAAAAAATCCCTTCTGCTTATTAAAGGTAAAGACAGAAGAGTCCATAACAGTCAGTGATTGGTCACAGAAACAAAGAACTGCGCGCCACACGTTCTCACTCATAAGCTGACTCTGAACATTTACCATAATACTGTAAGGAAGGGATTGGCAGCAGCAGGACGCTGCCAGGGAGGGGGGGGAACAGATAACAGCAAAAAGGGTACCCGATCTCAGCCAGGTGAAACGGGGACCAAAGGGAGGTCCAACTTTATCCGTACGATAATCACTTGTGTACCTAATCCTGAATTGTACCCCACATGATTTTTCTTTTGAGTTGGAGTCTCACTTTGTCACCCAGGGCTCCGGCAATCCTTCTGACTCAGCCTTCGAAGTAGCTGAAACTATAGGTTCGTGCCACCACACCCGGCTAATTTTTAATTTTTTTTTTATTGTAGAGACGAGGTCTTGCCAAGTTGCCCAGGCTGCTCTCAAACCCCCGGGCTCAGGCAATCCACTCACCTTGACCTCCCAAAGTGCTGGGACTACAGGCTGAGCCACTGAGCCTGGCCACACATCTTTAAAACAAAAAAAATAAATATTTTAAGTAAATAAGTAAAGATCAAGATGGGAGTGCTACCATCACAAAAGGGCTTCAGATATCATGCACTTCTGAAGGGCAAACATATCTACAAAATCGAAGGTAACAAAAAAAGGAGCCCCTAGATCTACCATGTCCAATACAAAAGTTATATGGTGCTACTAAGCACTTGAAATGTGGCTAGTGCAACTGAGTAATAACATTTAATGTCATTTCATTTTAATTAATTTGAATTTAAAATGGAATACTTGGCCGGGCTTGGTGGCTCAGCCTATAGTCCCACACTTTGGGAGGCCGAGGTGAGTGAATTGTCTGAGCCTGCGGGTTCAAGACCCGTCTGGGCAACTTGGCGAGACTTCATCTCTACAATAAATCAAAAAAATCAGCCGGGCATGGTAGCACATGCCTGTAGTTCCAGCTACTTGGAAGGCTGAGGTGGAAGGATCATCGGAGCCCAGCATGTCGAGGCTGTGGTGTCCAGGAGTGTGCCACTCCACTCCAGCCTGGGTGACAGAGTGAGACTCCGACTCAGAAAGAAAAAAAAATGGAATACTTGATTCAGTTATTGAAAAACTTTCCATTATATATGGAATAATTTCGCTATGAGTGAAACAACCTTTTCAACTGCAAATTTTATGAAATCTAAATACAGATCAGTGCTACTGAAAAGGAGAAACAGCCTGAAAATGGCAATGAGGTGTGACAAGGACATCTATCCCACCTCCAGGCTGAGTGGCAGGAGGGATGTGGAAGAGAGGCAGCTACCACCTTAGAAAGCCGCAATGAGGAAGAGCCAGGCTTAAAGCAGGAAAATGTAGATAAAGATGAGGCAAGAGCACAGGGGCATCACATGACGACAGACTGAATTACAGAGGGCACAGCATAAGGGTCTTTTTTGGGGGGCAGGTTGACGAAATATGGAAAAAGTGGGCACATCTTTTTGTCTCCAGTGTTGTGAAATTTCAGAGTGCTGGCGTGGGTTTGTGGCATATACTGCATCTACTGTGCTGGGCATTTCTTTAAACCTCTAAACTCATGTCTTTCAGGTTTGATAAATTTTTCTGCCAATTACTTTGTAAATATCCTTCCTGTTCTCTCACTCTCTTGCTAAAGCCCCATTATTTGAAGGCTGGATCTCCAGAAACTGGCTCTTTTAATTGCCTTTTCTAATTTTCTATTGTCTTTTCCTCCAATTTCTTGTCTTTTTGCTCCACTTTGGAGATCTCCTCAACTTTATCTTCCAAACCTTCTACTGACTTTACAATTTCTGCTATATTTTAAACTTTAGGACAAGGTCTTCTGTCTTCTGAATGTTCCTTTTGTATAGCACGGTTTTCCTGTTTCATGAATGCACCTCTTCTTTTGTCTTTATGAAGATAACATGAATAATTTTTGCCTGACTTTGTTACTCTGGGTTTTAGTCTCATCTTCATAACCTCTGCATCTTCCAAGGTGCCTGTGGGAACGTTTACTGGGGCTTCTGTCTTACAGTGTTAGAGGACCCCTCAGGATCTGACTATCCTTTGTTGTATGTCCATGATTAGGACTGGTGGGACTGAAAAGCTGGCTGGGAGCTCTGAGCTTGGAAAGGGCCATCTACGGCAAGGCCCACTGTAGGGTAATTTCACCCTGTCCTCACAGAGCCCCTAGTATTGGAATCTTCAGCACTCTCCCCATGGGCTAGAAGACTCCCCAGAAGGAAAGTAGAGTCCTCTTCTCACTTTCTATCTAGAGAATCTAGTGCACCCACCAGAGCGTCAGCTAAAAGTGGGGAGTGGACTGGGAAGTCTCAGCAGCCATACAGGGTTGTTCACTTAACCTCTCTGGTCAATACTCCTAGTGGATGACCTGCAGAGTCTGAACTCCCAGGCTTGTGCTGGGGGTTGGGTAGAGAATGGATTCTGGGCTCTAGCTACCTCTCAAGCAGATTTAGTCTACTTCTTAAAAGTTCTTCCTGTTCTTGACTTGGGGGTGTCTCACTCTGTTCCCCAGGTTAGAGAGTGGTGGCTCACTGCAGTCTTGAACTTCTGGGCTCAAGTGATTCTCCTGCCTCAGCCTCTCGAGTAGCTGAGACTACAGGTGTGTACCACCACACCTGGCTAATTTTTTGGTTTTCTATAGCGATCTCACTGTGTTGCCTAGGCTGGTCTAAAATTCCTGGGCTCAAGCAATCCTCTTGCCTCAGCTTCCCAAAGTGCTGGGGTCCCAGGCATGAGCCACCGCATCTGGCCTCTTAGTCCTTTCAAAGAGTCTCCAATTCAAATAAGCATGGTTCTCAACACTCCCCCACGCAGGCCTCACATTTAGCTTTCTCACAGCCAAGGGTGCAATCACCGGCCAATCTGCTCTCCTGCTTCAATGTTTTGTTGCTACTGTGTCCTTTCCTGTTCTCCACAGTCTTGAATGCTTATCATTCTTTTTATTTTAAAAAAGAAATCTTTATCCTTAAAGCAAATAATAATAAATACAAATTTAAAAATTTAAAAAAACTCTTCATTATACTTCTATGGGGTTTTGAGAGAGAGAAATTTAGCTGTGTGTGATCAATTTGCCATCTTAGCCACAAGCTTTGCCTTGTGGTTTTTTTTTTGAGTTGGAGTCTCACTCGGTCGCCCAGACTGGAGTGCAGTGGTCACTCCCGGCCACCGCAGCCTCGCCTGCTGGGCTCCGGCAATCCTTCCGCCTCAGCCTTCGGAGTAGCCGGAATTACAGGCATGTGCTACCACGCCCGGCTGATTTTTTGATTTATTGTAGAGATGAGGTCTCGCTGCCCAGGCGGGTCTCGAACCCGTGGGCTCAGGCAATCCACTCACCTCAGCTTCCCAAAGGCGGGGGATTACAGGCTGAGCCACCGAGCCTGGCTTGCCTTGTGTTTTTATGAGTGAAGTAGCTTCTCCATGAACAAACTTAATCCTTTAAAAAAGACCTTCTTTACAAAGTATTCATAATGAGCAAAGATAGGGACTCCGCCCTATGCAAAGCTCCGTGCATCTGAGAACCCTGCATGGACCCCAGTCCCAGCAATTTAGGCTTGCACTACACTTTAACTTTCTGATGTTGATGTTATCAGCTCAGATGAGCCACAGAAACTCTGGTCTCTGAAATGGGACTGCTGAACCCCTACCTCCAGAACGTTTAAGGTAACATAGCACACACCTTCCTGCTTCTGACCCATCAACCGAGAGGCTTACCCGTAAACACAAAACACTACCTGCTACTAAACATGAGTCTTAACACACTTAGGAAACCACTTGCTCTTAGCAACAGTTGATGCTGAATGATGAGAAAAGAACACATGGTATGAGCTAATGAAACTACCTAGACAAGCCTGAAGAGCTAATTACAAGCTATCTTTTTTTTCTGAGTTGGAGTCTCACTCTGTCGTCCAGACTGGAGTGCAGTGGCCACTCCTGGCCACCGCAGCCTCAACCTGCTGGGGTCCGGTGATCCTTCCGCCTCAGCCTTCCAAGTAGCTGGAATTACAGGCATGTGCTACCACACCTGGCTGATTTTTTTATTTATTGTAGAGATGAGGTCTCGCTGCCCACGCGGGTCTTGAACCTATCTTAAAGGTTCTATGACTGAATTTCCAGAACTAGAGAGAATCATAGCTGCTTAGAAAATGACACCCCACAGACATGAGGCTTCTTTACATCCCACAGTTCTGAGCTGAGCAAGGTTCTACTGAACAACCCTGTGGTCAAATTGATTTGGAAGAAGTTCAGAAATGTCACAGAAAATGAGAAATGAGTTAACTACAAGCATTGAATATTAGTGCCTGTTGTTTATATCCATTATGTCCAGAATTAGAGGTGTCATCTGGTACTACCAGTTCTACTCACCCATCTGTGGCAGGTTTCTTCCGGAGTATGCTTGGCCGGGGCGATGAGCCCTGGGCAGGAGCATTGGTGCTGGCGCTCTGGCTATGGGTCTGCACCACAGTTGTTGCTGCTGGAGCAGCACTGAATGGATTGCTGATAGGGTTGGCTACAATTGTGGCTCCATCTGCCAACACCACTGCTGGAGAAAAAGAGGCAGGAGAAAAGAACAATGAAGAGAGGAAATGTCATGGAAGACATAAATAAAAAGGATGAGACCACTGACATCAGGTGTCCATGTTCTGACCGTCAATCTTCAACAGGATAAGGAACAGGAGCCACAATGATCAGTACTATTATTTTTTCTTTGCTGCATAAACAGTTACAGATAAATGAGAAAAGATACACAAAGCACAGAGTGTCTAATGTAACATCTCACTCTATTAGGTGCTTCATTTTTTTTTCTTTTTGAGTTGGCGTCTTACTCTGTCACCCAGGCTGGAGTGTAGTGGCACGCTCACGGCCACCCCAGTGTTGACCTGCTGGGCTCCGGCGATCCTTCCACCTCAGCCTTCCAAGTAGCTGGGACTACAGGCATGCGCTACCATGTCTGGCTAATTTTTTTTATTTATTGTAGAGACAAGGTCTCGCCAAGTTGCCCGGGCTGGTCTCAAACCCATGGGGCACTCAGGCAATCCACTCGCCTCTGCCTCCCAAAGTGCTGGGATTACAGGCTAAGCCACCAAGCCTGGCCCCATATTTTTTACTCATATAACTCTTACCATAATTATTATTCCCATTTTAAAGATGAGAGAACTGAGAGGCAAGAAAGGCTAATAAAAGGCGGAGCCACACATAGAAAATATGACCTACTGGCTTGACAGCATGGTCCAAATCACATTTCAAGAAATATACTCACACAGCTTTTGTAAAATACCAATCTCCTTCAACCCCAAATAATGGTACCATCCCCAGTCTATCTTTAGAAAGATACTCAAACAATAGATATTTTAACTATATACTTAAAGCTAGCACCTGAATACCGATGAGCATAAAATCATAATCAGAAATTAACTGTGTTGGACAGTTTTTGATCTACAAACATGGCAATCTTATAGGAGTCAACCTAATACAATGCGTTTTCTAGCAGGTGCTCTTGAAGATGTAGGTACATCACCCTTCCAGGTGGGTTACTATAGGTAAACTGCGTCTCTATGACATTATTTAGTGATAGAGTCTGAGAGACTTTAGTTAAATAGTTAAATTCATGGTCTACATAGCAATTAAAATTAAAAGAGTTCCAAGTGATCTCTTCCTTCTATAGTTAATGCAAAAAACTTTAAAATTTACCTTTGCTGAGAAACAGGAATTTCTTTAACTACATCAGAAAAATGACTAATCCAAGCATAGAGACTTATTCCATTTTCCAAAACACCTATTCCACTAGTATTTCTTTTAAGTAAAGTACTGAAAACATTAGCTACATTAGTGTAAGATTTCACAGCTTTACATACAACACTGAAGAAAATCTTAAATGGATTAAGAATACCATTTATAAGAAGAATGTGCTCCCTCCTCAACTAAGAGCATTCTGTAAAAAGAGGATGCATTTGGATCTGAGCCTCAGAGTGTCAATATTCCCTGGCTTAAAAAGAAAAAAAAAGAGGATGCTTCTTACTATGTGCAAATGCACATTAGGCTGTTTATGTATGCTTTATCTAATGTTTACAACAACTCCGAAAGGTATGCTGTGAGTGCCTCACGTTACAAAGATACCGATGCCTGGAAAAACTATCTGAGGCCACAGAGCCAGGGGCAGAGCCAAGATTTCAGCCCGGATGCATCTCTTTTCTTAATGCCATCCCACATGTAAAACTTTTAAGTTACCTGGAGTCTTTCCCTCAGGCTGCGGCTGCTGAGCACCCACTGGTGCAGGCTGGAGCCCTTGTGTGTTGATTGGGGCTGCTGAGTGGATCCCTTGTGCGCCAATTGGTGCAGGTTGTATCCCTGGGGTCCCAATTGGGGCCGGCTGAATGCCCTGTGTGCTGATGGGCGCTGGCTGGATCCCTTGGATATGCCGAGCATGCGATGCATCCACTGTCATCAGCTGCATGGGGTTGAGATGGACTGTGGATGCTACCCCGACACCAGTCTGAGCGGCAATGGCAGAGTTTGGAGCCTGAGCTGAAACTAAAAAATGGTGCAAAAGGTGACTCCAAGGAGGTCGGAAACAACCCATAGGAGGAGAAAACACGAACACAAAATCTTTCCACTGTATAAAGTCTAAGTCCTTGGCTAAAAAAAGCAACACTGCTACTTTAAACTCTATATATTAGGATTGTATCCTCTTCTCACTTCCTACCCCTATAATGTGGTCTTTCTGTAAATTACTAGAAATATTATTAGAATAAGAAAAACGCAATCTTTTAATAAAGTCCAACTAGTTCCCAGGCAACTGTACTAAATAACTAATATAAAACTTCAGAAACACACCCCCACAGGTTCCAGGACAAGAACCTTCGCTTTAACTGATAGGATGACTATCACAGACACTTCTGAAATTCAGTAGTCAGAAATTTCTTTTTTTTCTTTTTTGTTTTTCAGAAATTTCAAATAGCACATGTCCACTGGAGAGAGAGGACAAGCAAGTTATTTTTCCTACAAGGCAAACACTCTGTCTACTGTGTATATCAAAAACAAACAAACCAGCTGGGCACAGTGGCTCATGCCAGTAATCCCAGCACTTTGGGAGGCAGAGGCAAAAGGAATGCCTGGCCCAGTGGTTTGTAGACCAGCCTGGGCAACTTGGAAAGACCTCATCTCTACAAAAAAATCAAAAATTTAACTGAGTGTGGTAGCGCATGCCTGTAGTCTAAACTACTTGGGGGGCTGAGGCAAAAGGATCCCCAGAGCCAGAAAGTCAAGGATGCAGTGGTTGTGAGTAGGCCACTGCACTCCAGGCTGGGCAACAGCACTCCAGGCTGGGCAACAGTGTGAGACTCTGATGCAAAAAGCAAACAAAAATAAAAACAAAAGCATTCACAGAAAGCAACAAAAAAGAAGGCATTCCTTACTAATTGTGGCAAGAAAACAAACACAAAAAACTATTTTTCTTCCATCATCAAAACAATCTAGAGATGAAGGAACGTGTTTCCAAAGCTATTTAAATATCTCACAAAGTTTAAAATTTTAGACCAGCACTCTCCAGTAGTATATAAAGTCACTCAGGCAACTTTAAATTTTCCAGCAGTGGCCAGGCTCGGTGGCTCAGCCTGTAATCCCAGCACTTTGGGAGGCCGAGGTGAGTGGATTGCCTGAGTCTGCGGGTTCGAGACCCGCCGGGGCAACTTGACGAGACCTCATTTCTACAACAAATCAAAAATTAGCTGGGTGTGGTAGCGCGCGCCTGTAGCTCCAGCTGCTTGGAAGGCTGAGGTGGAAGGATCGCCAGAGCCTAGCAGGTTGAGGCTGCGGTGGCCGAGAGTCCACTGCACTCTAGTCTGGGTGACAGAGTGAGATTACAACTCAAAATAAATAAATAAATAAATAAATAAATTTTCCAGCAGTTGCATTAAAAAAGTAAAAAGAAACAGGTCAAATTAATTTTTATAACATATTTTATTTAATGCATAGATCCAAAATATTACCACTTCAATAATGTAATCACTATAAAAATTACGAGTAAGACAAATTACATTCTCCTTTCTAATTATATCTACAAAATTCAGGGTGTATCTAATTACGTCGTAAATTGAGATACCAAATTTTGATCAGAAATAGTTCATCTGTATTTCAGTTCCATAAAGCCTACAATTAAAAAAGTAGTTTTACATTGTAAGTTGCTCCAAATAAATTCGAAATCTCCCTAACACTGACTGAATGAAATGGGAAGTTCAGTGTTTCATTTTCATCAACCTCTCAAGTGCCCCGCAGCCACACACAGCTCTGACTCTCAGCTGCACTGCTCAGCTGGAGGGCAGCGCCCACATCTGGGCTTTCTCATGTCAAGGTGATCCCTGAGGTTCAAGGACTGTTCTTCTGGATAAGCAAAAAGAACTCTATTTTCTTTTTTTTTTTTTTGAGTCGGAGTCTCATTCCGTTGCCCAGGTTGGACTGCAGTGGCATGCTTGTGGACACCGCAGCCTCGACCTGCTGGATTCCGGAGATCCTTTCTTCTTCTTTTTTTTGACTTGGAGTCTCACTCTGTCGCCCAGAATGGAGTGCAGTGGCTGCTCCCGGCCACCACAGCCTCGGCCTGCTGGGCTCCGGCGATCCTTCCGCCTCAGCCTTCCACGTAGCTGGAACTACAGGGTGCGCTATCACACCCGGCTAATTTTTTGATTTATTGTAGAGATGAGGTCTCATCAAGTTGCCCAGGCGGGTCTCAAACCTGTGGGCTCAGGCAATCCACTCACCTCAGCCTCACCAGGGGCAGGATTACAGACTGAGCCACGGAGCCCGGCTGATCTTTCCTTCCATCTCAGCCTTCCAAGTAGCTGAAACTACAGGTGCTCTCCACCACACCCAGCTAATTTTTTTTTATTTATTGTAGAGATGAGGTCTCGCCAAGTTGCCCAGGTTGGTCTCGAATCCCTGGGCTCAGGCAATCCTCTCACCTCCACCTCTCAAAGGGCTGGGATTACAGGCGTGAGCCACCACATCCAGCTAAATACTTTACTTCTAAGTCAGGATGATGAGAGGTGAGCATAACTGGACCAAAACAGAAAGCACACATTCCCACAAAACAACAGAAGCCCATAAAAGTAAAGCTTTGTGCATTGTAACTACTATCATTTTAAAGGAATAACAAAAACTGTTGACACAATCATCTACAGAGTGGGATAAAACTATGCAAACGTCACTAATAAGTAACAATATTTTACAGATCACAACGATGGTGATTTAAGACATTACAGCTTTAGATTTTAGTCATGCCTGAATCTGAAACTAAAAGCTGAAGTAATTAAATCTCATACATGAAGTATTCCCTAATCAATTTCTACCACATTGCTGACAAAAATTAAAACATGCAAAGTCACCCTGAAGGCAGGGATCCTACCTGGATACTGCCGAATGGTGGACACAGAACTGGTGATTGGGGTGTAGGTATGTGCCGCCAGTGGGTATGCAGAAGGGGGGTAAGTTGGCAAAAAGTACTGGAACTGAACAGGAACAGACGGTCTAGAGATAGACACAGATGACAGCAGACGAAATAGTCATTTTCTTCTTTTCCATCAAATGATCCTGTTCCCTAGATCCTTTTCACACCCTTCACAACTGCCAAGCCAGCTTTTCCCAAATTGTGTCCCAAACAAACTAACTATTAGATCACAGGACACACACTAAGAATGCAAAATTTTAAAAAGTGAGTATGACAAATACTATATCAATAAAAGTAGATATTAAAAACACCTATATCAATAAAAACAAAACCATACACTATATTTTATGGGTGATTTTGAGAATAACAATGACCAAAACCAACTCACAGAAACAGTAGTCAAAAGTCTTTCCTGCTCAATCCCACCTGAAGTACATTAAACTCAGACTGTTTTGACTGACGAATTTTATCAAACATGCATAAAGCAGAGAATCTCAACCTCATATAAACTGATTCAGAGACCAGAAAAAGGAGATCCAACTTACTTTTATTTTTCTAGATATCGAATCTCACTATGTTGCCCAAGCTGGAGGGCAGTGCATATTCATAGGCACAATCAATGCTCAGTACAACCTCAAACTCCCTGGACTCGAACAATCCTCCTGTCTGAGTAGCTAAGACCATAGGTACATGCCACTGCGCTTGACTCTCAACTTATTTTTTTAGCTTAATATAGCCTTGATACTAAAATTGGGCAGGGAGAGCTGAGTGCAGTGGCATGCACCTTCATCCTAACTACTTGGGAGGCAGAGGTGGAAGGACTGGAGTTTAAGACTAGCAAGACCCTATCTATTAAAAAAAGAATAATAAGTTGGATCCCCTTTCTTCTACAAAGATATAGATAGATAGACAGATAGATAGACAGACAGACAGACAGATAAGCAAGTTAGCTAGGCATGTGGTATGCACCTATAGTCCTATCTACTTAGGAGACCAAAGAGAGAAGATTGCTTGAGCCCAGGAGTTCAAGGTTGCAGTGAGCTATGTTCGCAGCACTGCACTACAGTCTGGGTGACAGAGCAAGATGCTATCTCAGATATATAATAAATTTTTTAAATTAAAAAAATTTAAGTTAGCTGGGCATGGTGGTGCATGCTTGTAGTCCCAATTACTTGGGAAGCTATTCAAAAAAATAAAATTGGTCGGGTCTGGTAGATCACACCTATAAGCCCAGCACTTTGGGAGGCTGAGGTAGCATTGCTTGAGTCCAGGAGTTTGAGACCAGCCTGGACAACATAGCGAGACCTTGTCTCTACAAAAGAATTTTAAAAACTAGCCAGGTGTGGTGGCATGCATCTCGAATCCCAGCCATTTGGAAGGCTGAGGCAGAGGTATCTCCTAAGCCCAGGAGGTCGAGGCTGTAATGAGCCGTGATTGTGCCACTGCACTGCAGCCTGGGCGACAGACCCTGGTTCATAAATACATACATACATACATAGCACAGACAAATTATAAACAAATCTCATTCTCTACAATGATAAAAAAATTCCTAAGTAAAAATGGATGAAGTACCATATAAAATTAAATATATTACAGTCAAACAAGGTTTATCACAGGAAGACCGAAATGATTCAACAACAGAATTTCTATTCGTTTTACATTATTTCAAAAAATCAAAAAGAATAATCATCTGAAACATCACAAAAGATAAAAACATCATAGCTTTCGATACTTATTAATGGTATGAATGTCTAAGAAAATAGAAACAGAAAGAAATTTTGTTCTTAAAACTGAAAATGATATCTACCAAAATCTATAATGAAATTACAAGTCGCGAGTGGTAGCTCACATTTGTAATCCCAGAACTTTGAGAGGTGGAGGCGAGAGGATTGCCTGAGCTCAGGGATTCGAGACCAGCCCGGGCAACATGGCGAGACCTCGTCTCTACAATAGATCAAAAAATTAGCTGAGCATGGTGGCACATGCCTGTAGTTCCAGCTACTTGGAAGGCTGAGGTGGGAGAATTGCCTGAACCCAGCAGGTCGAGGCTTTGATAGCCACGCGTGTGCCACTGCACCCCAGCCTGGGCAACAGAGTGAGACTGACTAAAACAAAAATTATAATAATAATTCAAAATTCCCATTCAGGTCAGGAATAAGATAAGACAAGGAGGCACACTATCTCTGTACTACTAATACTATATTGGAAATTCTAACCAACCTAAGAGAAAAAAAAAGATATAAAAAACATAAATGAAGACCCTCTTGCCTCCCCCCAAACTGTCCTTACTTGTAGATGACATAAACATCTACACAAGACATCAAAGAAAATCTATAAACACTTAGAGCTAATAGGAGCATTCAAGAAGGTGGATGGGCGCAAGATCAATGTATTAAAACCTATGAGCCTGTGTTACCCACCACTTTGTATGAAGCAAGATGGAAAAAAAACCCCACAAATCTATGAACATTCCTATACACACTAATGATCAAATAAAAACATTTTAAAAATTCATCTAAATTTGAAATTACTTTATGTACACTGTACAGGGTTTTCACTGTACAAATGGAGAAGGTAACGAGGATGAACTGGCGGTATCACCATGGACTCAAATGTTCTGTGAACGTTATATACAGCCCACCTCTGTCTGCTAAAAGGGCCTGGGGGGTAAACCACACCAACAAGCAGAGCTAATGCCTAGATCTTGGTTTCTGAACAATAAAAGGGCTCTGAGCTGGCCTGTCTATACTCATCAATGTCAATGTATGAAAAAGAACAAGCCATTGCTTTGTTAAACTCTGCTGTCTCCATGTGGCTGTTGGAACTATAGTCACCATGTTGTCTTAGCTTTGGCCCCCTCCCCTACCTCGGAGAGGTGAATCTCTTCTCTCTCTCCTTTTCTCTCTCTTATTTACTTTCTAAATAAACTGCTTGAAAACTTAAAAAAAAAAAAGAAGAAAGAAAAAGAATGAAAAGTTAAAGAATCATTCCAGCTTTCTGTACTATTAAGTAAGGCAACGTCTTTGTGCTCAGGAGCTACAAATTGAAGTACTTATGAAAAAAGGGTCCTAATATTACAACTCTTACTCTCAAAATGGTTCCCTAAAAATGCAAACGCAGAAGGCTGGGCATGGCGGGCTGACACCTCTAATTCCAGCACTTCTGGAAGCCGAGGTAGGAGGACTGCTTGAGTCACGGAGTTTGAGACCTGCCTAGGCAACACAGTGAGATCTCAACCACACAAAAAACTTGAGAAATGAGCCAGGCATGGTGGTGCACGTCTACAGTCAGAGCTATTTAGGAGGCTGAGACAAAATGATTACCTGAGCCCATGAGGTCAAGGCTGCAATGAGCTGTGATTGTGCCACTGAACTCTGGCCTAGATGTCAGAGTAAGACCCTGAATCAAAAAAACAAAAATAAGCCGGGCTCGGTGGCTCAGCCTGTAATCCTGCGCCTTTGGGAGGCTGAGGTGAGTAGATTGCCTGAGCCCGCGGGTTCATGATCCGCCTGGGCAACTTGGCGAGACCTCATCTCTACAATAAATCAAAAATTAGCCGGGCGTGGTAGCGCGTGCCTGTAGTTCCAGCTACTCGGAAGGCTGAGGCGGAAGGATCGCTGGAGCCCAGCAGGTCGAGGCTGCAGTGGCCGGGAGCATCCACTGCACTCCAGTCTGGGTGACAGAGTGAGACTGCAACTCAAGACAAAAACAAAAACAAAAAAACTAAAAACACAAAACAAAAAAATGGATACTAGAAAACATTCATCAAAAAGAGAATGGCTTAATAAAAATAACAAATTTTTATAACACGAAGAAATAAATTATACAATGCATTCTATTCAAAGGGAAAATTTGAAAATATAAACAATATGCTAAATATAAATATGATATGTTTATGAGACATTTTGTTTTACTGATACAGCAAAACAAAGACACAACAGGGTGGAGTAACAGGCCCACTGTCTCCTACCTGTTGTCGCTTCGGGTTTCCATGGCCACAGGATTCGGAGAGGCCCGGTGTCCTGAAATGGGAATCAGGCTGCTCCTCTCTGCAGGGTAATCGGGCTGGATCCGAGGAGAAGTGTGTGTGATCTGTTGAGGCACCACCTTAGCTATAAACAAGAAAATGCAATCACTAACACACTTTGTTGGCTAGTAGCAATTTTATAAATGGAAACAGTTAAAATAAGCCTGAATTTTCAGTTTTAGTCAAAATAAAGAATGAAAGATGAGGACAAAAAGTTCAATTGAATTATTTTGATCCAATCATCCATAGATATATTCGTGCTGTTATTTATTAAAGCAGGGTTAAGTATTAGTACTTAAAGATAACAGCAACCAGAATCCTCACAATCTGGCTTCTTTGAGGCTTTTTTTAAAAGGAGTAAACTGTTTAAAAATAAAAATTTGAATACAAAAATGGCAAAAACCTTAGATTCTACTCTAGGTCCATCCCTCATTATAAAATAAAGCTAAGCAGCAATGAGAAGAAAACTTGAATTTCCAAATCTCAGTTACCTCATCCATAAGGAAGTCTTCTTTCTCTATATCATCGTCTAATAAATTCTAAGGTCCTTTGAATGTCCTGTGATTTTGCACAATACTTTAGAGCAAAATCAAAACCAATACAACTACCGAGTTTTCAAATTTCAACCTGAGACTCAAGGTTTGTACTCCTTTACAACTTGCAATCAAATTTTGTTTAGAAGGGATAGCTCAACTAGAAGATACTTTCTGTTGTTCTTGATAGATCTGCTAACTCTACAGCTGGAAATGTAGCAAGAAAAACTGGGACCTATGTCAGAAATATAGAAGGATAGCTTCCATTTGTGTAAGGGACAGCTTCCATTTGTGTAAAGACCCAAATTACACCAGTGGCAGGCGCAGAAATACAAAAGACGAGGATGATGCCAACACATTACCCACGGTGTGGAGCACTTAGCACCAAAGGTAAGCCACACAGGCCAGCCAGCCCTGAGGGGGCAGGTAGAGAAGTGTCTGTAAGGTGACAGCCAAAGAATGCTCCTCTGACCAGATAAAGACATCAACTGGCCAGTGCAGAGCTAGCATGAAAGCTTCCAGCAGGAAGGTAAGCAGAGGGAGTGCTGAGTGGGGAGCAACTATGCCATGTTTTCTCACTGAGCCCTATAATAAAGTAGGAGAAAATGATGCTTCCAATAGGAATGAAGCTGCCATTTGGCAAAGTCATGAACTTGTGGTTGGTAACCAGATCCATGCCACCACACACCCATGAATTTAAATGTTTACTTTTTTTCTAATTAAAAAAGACATCCTGGCCAAGCGAGTGGCTCACATTTGTAATCCCAGCACTTTGCGAGGCCAAGGCAGGAGAATTGCTTGAGTCAGGGGTTCAAGACCAGCCTAGGCAACATAGTAAGACCTTGTCTCTACAAAAAAATCAGAAAATTAATCAGATATGGTGGTGCACACCTGTAGTCTCAGCTACTTGAAAGGCTGTGGTGGAAGGATTGCTTGAGCCAGGTCAAGGCTGCAGTGAGCCGTGATCTTGCCACAGCCTAGGTAACCAAGTGAGACCTCGACTCAAAAAAAACCAAAAAACCAAACCAAACAAAAGAAAACCTCCATTCCCAGTTATTTTTTTAAAAAGGAAATATATGCCGGGCTTGGTGGCTCAGCCTGTAATCCCGCACTTTGGGAGGCTGAGGTAAGTGGATTGCCTGAGCTCGTGGGTTCAAGACCCGCCTGGGCAACTTGGCGAGACCTCATCTCTACAATAAATCAAAAATTAGTCAGGCGTGGTAGCAAGCGCCTGTAGTTCTGGCTACTTGGAAGGCTGAGGCGGAAGGATCGCCGGAGCCCAGCTGCGGTAGCCGGGAGCGTCCACTGCACTCCAGTCTGGGTGACAGAATGAGACTCCAACTCAAAACAAAAGGAAATATATAATGCAGAAATCGTAAGTCTGCCATAATGCTATCTCCAAAGATTATCCCTATTTTCTGAATAACATGATCATTTGGTTCTGCTTTCTATTTCTGGAAATACTGGCATGTGAGAGGCAGACCACGGAGAAAATGAAAATAATGTTCTATAGGAAATAAGTATTCATTAGTGGCAAAAATCTTATGCTTAAGATTAATCATGCTTTTCCCCCTTGACTCAGCATATGAGGGGGAACCCCCAAAAACTCAAAATTTATTTATGAAAAAACTATGTTTTCTTACATGTTTAAACTACAGTCACCTTCAAAGTACTCTCCATTTGATACAATACACCTTTTGAGATGCTTTTTCCACTACTCTAAAGGATCTGAACTCATCAATTTCGATGCTTTTTAGTGCTTCTGCCATTTTTTGTTTCATCTCTTCCACAGTGGCAAAACACTTCCCTTTGAGAATTTATTTCAGTCGGGGAAGCAAAAAAAAGTTGCTCAGGCCAAGATTGGGTGAATAGGGAGGGTAAGGCATGCCATTTTGGTCAAAAACTGCTGAACACTCAGAACGGTGTGGGCAGGTGTGCTTCTATATCATCCATCATGAAATGAATAAACATCTTGAAATAATTTTTTTAAAAGTTCACTGAACACAGTCTCCCACAACAATGCTAGCTTGTACAGTGATGCTGATGAGTTCCTAGAACACTTACCTAGCAGGGAAAGCCTGTAATACACGTGGCCCACCTTCTAAAAACCAATTCCAGTCTCTTTTGGGTATCCCTTCATATTCTTTTTTTTTTTTTGAGTTGGAGTCTCATTCTTGTCACCCAGGCTGGAGTGCAGTGGCACCCTCATGGCCACCGCAGTCTCGACCTGTTGGGCTTAGGCGATCCTTCCGCCTCAGCCTTCCAAGTTGCTGGAATTACAGATGCACGCCACCACGCTCGGCTAGTTTTTGTGATTTATTGTAGAGAAGAGATCTCACCAAGTTGCCCCAGCTGGTCTCGACAAATTCCTATTAACAAATAATGACTGAATTCAAGATTTAATCTCACCTGAAGAAAGCAAGTGTAACTTGGAAAAAGCCACTTAGGTGATTTTAATGTATCTCCTACACACTCCAACCTGAAAATCAATGCTCTAGGGTTATACCAGGTTTCCCGTATCATCTGAGATACTTGTTTAAAGGAATCCTATCACCAGGCATGGGGGCTCATGCCTGTAATCCCAGCACTTTGGGAGGCAGAGACAAGAGGATTGCCTGAGCTCATGGGCTCGAGACCAGCCTGAGCAACATAGCAAGACCTCGTCTCTACAATAAGAAGCTGGGTGTGGTGGCTGGCGCATGCCTGTGGTTCCAGCTACTGAAGGCTAAGGCGGAAGGATTACCTGAGCCCAGCAGGTCGAGGCTATGGTGGCTGTGAGCATGCACTGCACTCTAACTTGAGCAAGAGAGTGAGACTACAACTCAAAAAATAAAAAGTAAAAATAAAGGGATCCCATTATGATGTAATACAGAAAACATGTAAGAGAAAAACAAAACTAGAGCATAAACCTGATGGAACTTAGAAAGGAGCACATTCATGTCTTCTCCTGGTGCTTTTAGTGAGTTTACTGCCACAATGTGATCTTTTATGAAGATAGAGGGTTAGTAACAAGAACCAACCTCTAGTGAATATTTCACAGGGATGGGTCAAGAGGAAACCAGACAGTCCCTCTAAGGCACAATGCCCTCTCTTTACTATCTGATTTTCACCACAGATATAGATTGCCTTATGAGCCTCCTGACAGTGGAAATTAAGAAGACAGGCTTGGCTGTGTCACAACAGCAGTGAGGACAGCTGATGACACTGTTAAGAGGAGGCAGGAAATGAGCTAAAATGACAATATGGACAATCTACTCTTTTCCAACAAAAGTGTGCTAATGCTAAAACAATGCACATGTAAATATAACAAACCTCTTTACACAAAAGTGAATTAAATTCAGAAGGGTACGAGCAAAGTCTGGTCTCTCCAGTGGCAAGTCACAGTGTGCAATAACGTAAGAAAGAGTCAGCAGCAGTGCCTTCTCTGCTAAATGCCTTTTGTGGAGCTGAACAGCCATTACAGGGCTTCCAGAGAAGTGATCTCAAAGTTTGCTGAGGTTAAAACCTGCAGCCTGTTTCACATGTGCAGGAAGGGAGGAAGGGACCCATGCCTCTATGCAGGGAAGATAAGGAAGCCACACCTCTACGTTCAGTTACAGATTTCTGACAGTTCAGAATGTTAATGTGTCCTCATCCCAAAAAGCAGTCTTATTTCTAAAAGAACACTGTTTTTTAGAAATATGGCAGCTGTCCCATATCTTTGGGAATGGAGAGCAGTATGATAACATGCTTATCATTACAGAACCAGGGCAGGACAACACTAGAAACAAAAGCCTGGTCTGGTGGCTTAAAGAGAGCAGTGCTATAATTCACGGGCCACGGCCCCTGCTTTAGAAACTGTTGCAGTGAGATATGAGCCCTCTGCACATGCACTGGAAACCTACAACCTACAGGCCAATCCAGCCTTCTGCCTGGTTCTGTATGGTCCATGAGCAATGGGTTTCCACTTTTAAGTGGCTGGAGGAGGGGGAGGAATTCAAAAGGAGAATATTTTGTGACCTATGAAATTCAAATTTCTCTGTCTACAGAAGTCTCATGGGCACACAGTCACACCTATTTGTTCACGAGTCGTTCAGGGCTACCTTCACGACACGAAGCAGAGTTTAGCAACAGTGAACAAGACCCATGTGGCCTGCAAAGCCTAAAACGTGTACGCTCTGGCCTTAGAAAAAGCCAGCCAATCCCTGCTCTTGGTGACTAAAGTTTGGCTGCCAGAAGCTCTGCAGATGTTCTAAAATTCAAAGTACATAAGTACTTAAAAAAGAGAATACACAAAGCCTAGAAGAGATTACAGGCAGGTCATGAAGTACCGTGGACAGTACTCAGAGGAGCATCCCGGGAAGCCACTTGGGCTCTGGTGTTCTTCCCACTGTTGCGTCACTCAGAGACTTTTCCTGAACAATCTGCCTAAGTGTACACATTTCCCTCATTCCAAATCATTGCTTTGCCGGCTGTTCCTGTTCTTGTCTAAGCATGTCAGTACTGTTAACTTGTTTCTGTAAAAAGTACACATAGGAAAGATAAAGTTGGATAAGTAAGGAAGTCAAAACCTTAAAGTTTGAATACTCAAACACTATTATCTTCTTTTTTCCCTACCGTCCATGCCAAGTCTGTATGATAAATATTAAAAGTCAAAGTCAGTGTTGCTTTGAAAATCAACAACACTGAAAAACACCAGTGCTAGCCATCGACATGAAGGCCTGGTCAGAGGGACTAAAAAATTCCTTGTAAGCGTCTGTCTAAAGGCTACATTACACTTACCAACTGGGATGTTTGAGGTGGTCACAGCAGTAGCGTGGGAGGAATGGGAGGGCATTGTCATGGTAACAATTGTACTCGTGGGAGCTTGTGTGTGTGACACAGAGCCTGAAACAGAGGGAAAAAGGACATTCTTTAACAATAGCTTCTCAGCCAGGCGTGGTGGTTCACGCCTATAATCCCAGCACTTTGGGAGGCCAAGGTGAGAGGACTGCCTGAGCCCATGGGTTCAAGAATAGCCCGGGCAACTTGGCAAGACCCCATCTCTACAATAAATCAAGAAAAATTAGCTGGGTGTGGTGGCAGTGGCACGTGCTTGTAGTTCCACCTACTTGGAAGGCTGAGGCGGAAGGATTGCCTAAGCCCAGCAGGTCAAGGCTGTGATGGTTGTGAGTGTGGCACTGCCCTCCAGCCTGGTCGACAGAGTGAGACTCCAACTCAAAAAAAAAAAAAAAAAAAGGCTTCTCTGCACACATTGCAGATTCTCAAAAACCTGGGAAAACTCTTGGGAAAAGTTAGGAGAATCTTTCCAGCCTGTTGTTTATGTCTGACTGAAGGTGAAAAATAAAAATCAGCCAGGTGTGGTGGCTCATTTCTGTAAACCCAATACTTTGGGAGGGAGAGGCAGGAGGCTCGCTTAAGCCCAAGAGTTTGAGATCAGGCTGGGAACACAGTGAGACTTCATTTTTACAAAAATGTTTAAAACTAGCTGAGTGTGGTGGTACATGCCTGTAGTCCCAGCTACTCAAGAGGCTGAGGGGGGAGGATTGCTTGAGCCCAGGAGGTGGAAGCTGCAGTGAGCCATGATCATGGCACTGTACTCCAGCCTGGGCAACAGAGCAAGACCCTGTCTCTAAGAAACAAAGAGAAAGAAACAAAGAAAAATTAACTTACCACTTACACTCATTTTTCCTGGTAGAAAGAAAAGTGGGGTGGCAGACTTACCGGCTGTGGTTGCCGAAGGAATGGTGTTGGTCGCCAGAATTGGGGCTACTGTTGCTGCAGCCACCGGCGTGCCCGTACTGAAGATTGTTTTCTGCTGGGAAGAAGCCCACCAACACCAAGGTGTAAAGAAGAGCATTTCCCCTGACATCCAGTCTAAGAGCATTCCCTGTTTTCAGTACTGCCAGGTCCTGAGCAGTTTGCACAACGGTGGTTTTACACCGCAAAGTACCCAGGTGGTTCTTCACCTCCATTTTTACCTGAGCCATCGCATGAAGCTGCTGCTTTTGTGTTCCTAATGCAGGGTGAGATGGCAGTGTGATTCTTGTTGTCACATCCCGTGACTGGGCAGGACGCTGAATACTAATTGCTGCCGATGGTGGGTGCTGGATAGACAAAGTTGGCCTACTGAAACGGTAACAAAGACATTATGATTTGTAACTTGTCCACAGACATAGTGCAGGCAGTCAAGGTCATTTACTATCTTGTGCTAGGTTATAGTCATGCAAACTCTATTTTTCCATAGGTCTATGAAGTTCACAGTTAAACCAATACTTGATCTTTAATCATACCAATGAAATAAATGGCCCATTGAGTTTTTCTCTTAAAACTGCTTGTATCTGGCCGAGCTCAGAGGCTCAGTCTGTAATCCCAGCACTCTGTGAGGCTGAGGGAGTGGACTGCCTGAGCCTGGGTTAGAGACCAGACTGGGCAACTTGGCGAGACCTCGTCTCTACAATAAATAACAAATTAGCTGGGCATGGTGGCGTGCGCCTGTAGTTCTGGATACTTGGAAGGAAGGCTGAGGCGGAAGGACTGCTAGAGCCCAGCAGGTCAACACTGGCGTGGCCATTAAGTGTGCCACTGCACTCCAGTCTGGGCAAGAGAGTGAGACTCCAACTCAAAAAAACCAAACAAACAAAAAAACAAAAAAGCCTGATTGTATCTCACATTAAAGTTGTTCTCAGTATCCTTGATGTAGTCAACATTCCATAACAATCTTGAGTGAGCATCACTATAATACTTGCACTTCATTCTGCAAATCTGAATATATACAGTAAGTTCTCACATTACACATTTTTGACAAATTTCTCAGGGGAAAATTATAGAAAAGCTTGATTCAAAGCAGATCAACTTGTGAAATCTGAAACGCTGAACTTCCTTCCCAGTTTTATACCATTCCATACCAGATGTAAGAACACTCTTGAAACAATGAAAAGTTAATTATGACTGCCTAATGAGCAGAAGGGATCTCCACACAGGCTACCAAATTAACTGGCAGCAAACTACTGAACTGCAACACTGGACACTATAACAAAGTTGGCTTCTCAAATCAGAGGCATGAAAACACTATTTAACAAGTGGTGCTGAAAAGACTATGCAACCATTTGGAAAAAAATAACATTGCATCCATATCTCACTCAGTACAGATAATACTGAAAGGATCAAAGATTTAAAGACAACTAAAAATATATGTTAAAAAATATGGGGAAACTCTTTTTTAACTTTGGAGCAGTGAAGAACTTTCTAACTATCACATTTTTATTTAATTATTTTTTTTAATTTTTTTTTTTTTTTTTTTTTTAGTTGAAGCCTCATTCCATCACCCAGGCTGGATTACAGTGGCACACTCAAGGCCACTCCAGCGTTGACTTGCTAGGCTCCAGCGATACTTCTGCCTCAGCCTTCCAAGTAGCCGGAACTACAGGCACCCGCTATCATGCCCAAGTAATTTTTTATGTATTGTAGAGACGAGGTCTCATCAAGTTGCCTGGGCTGGTCTCAAACCCGTGAACTCAGGCAATCCACTCACCTCGACCTCCCAAAGTGCTGGGATTATAGGTTGAGCCACCGAGCCCTGCCAACTATCAAGTGTTTTTAAAATCCAGAAGCTATTAAGAGTCAAATAAATTTGACCATGTGAACAAACAAAAAAGCAAACCTCTTACACAGCAAAACACACTGTAAGCAAATCAAAAGACTCAAAGACAAAGGTATAATCTTCCTAATACACTACCAGAAAAATTACAGCTCAATAGAAAACAAAGGCTATTCGCAGTCAGTTCACTAAAAAACAAAACACGAATGGGACCAGGAGTTGTGGCTCGCACCTGTAATCCCAGCATTTTGGGAGGCTGAGGCAGGAAGATTGCTTAAACCCAGGAGTTTCAGACCAGCCCAGGTAACATAGTAAGACCTCATCTCTACAAAAAAAAAAAAAAAAAAAAGACAGCCAGGTGTGGTAACCTGTAGCCTGTAGCCCCTGCTACTCAGGAGGCTGAGGCAGAAGGATCGCCTGAGCCCAGGTGGTCAAGGCTGTGGTGAGCCATGATCATACTGCACTCCAGCCTGGGCAACAGAGTGAGGCTTTGACTTAAAAAACAAAAACAAAAACAAAAATATAAGCAGTCCCTTAACAAAGAAAAGATGCTCACACTCACTCTTAAGAAGAGAAATACTATTTGACATACATAGAGATATCACTGTTCACCAATATATTCTATATATCTGGATAGAATATAAACAGGCATGAATCCTAAGAAAGGTTAATTAGATGATGGGCATCAAAATTATAATTGCACATACCTTTTGATCATTTTTGGGAATTTACGCACAAATGCATAATGCCACAGGTTTATTGTAATGTTATTTATGAGAGTCAAGGATTGAAAGCAACCTCAAGTTCATTCATACAATGGACTGCTACAATGCTACTAAAAGAACAACGAGACTGGGCTGAAATGGAAAGCTCTCAACATATGTTGTTACGTGAAAAAAAGCAAAGAGGAATACACACACACACACGTCATTCTTTGGAGTAAAAGGGATAAAAGAACTGCACTGGAAGCCGGGCTCGGTGGCTCAGCCTGTAATCCCGTGCCTTTGGGAGGCTGAGGTGAGTGGACTGCCTGAGACCGCGGGTTTGAGACCCGCCCGGGCGGCAAGACCTCATCTCTACAATAAATCAAAAAATCAGCGGGGTATGGTAGCGAATTCCTGTAATTCCAGCTACTTGGAAGGCTGAGGCAGAAGGATTGCCGGAGCCCAGCAGGTGGAGGCTGTGGTGGCCGGGAGCGGCCACTGCACTCCAGTCTGGGTGACAGAGTGAGACTCCAACTCAAAAAAAAAAAGAACTGCACTTGAGTTTAACTGTATTTGTATAAAGAAAACACTGGAAAGATATTTTAAAAGCTGTCAGCAGGTTACATTAAAAAGGCAAAGGGAAAGGAATCTTGTAGATGAGACAAAGGAGAAAATGATATTCCTTACTGTATACATTCACATGCTTTTGTGTTTTGGAACCATGTGGATATAAATTAGGAAGAGATAATGTGCTAAGTTGCGCCAGAAGGGTGACAACTTGATGGAGACAGCATGTCTCCAACCAAGCAATGGTTTCATCCTAAGAATCCTCTCTCAAAAAGCATTAAAAAAATCAGATGTGGTGGGATATCAGTGAAAAAAGTTTACAATTCAATTAAAGAATGGTTGTCTCCCTTCACAAAAAGAACTAAATGGCTTATCGTTTGAGTTCAAAGAAAGTTGAAAGTCTAGTCACAGAGGCAGTTGTGGAACTTGGTGCAACTCACTGGGGAGAAAGCCCAATATTGAAAGCTGAAGTTTTAACAGTCGATGAAACAGGTTACTGAGCATGCTACCATGAAAGCCACCCTGCCCTAGCATTTATAATTTTAAGTTCAGAGAGGCTGGGTGTAGTGGCTCATGCCTAGAATCTATTTATTGTAGAGATGAGGTCTTGGGAGGCTGAAGCAGGAGGATCGCTTAAGCCCAGGAGTTCAAGACCGTCTAGCCTAGGCAGCATAGTGTTATCTTATCTCTATAATAAAAAATTTTAAAAATTAGCCAGGTGTGGTAGCGTGCACCTATAGTCCCAGCTGTTCCGAGTTACTCAGGAGGCTGAGGCCAAAGGATGGCTGGAGTCCAGGAGCTCTGAGACTGCGGGGAGCCAAGATTATGCCACTGCACTCCAGCCTGGGTGACAGACACCTCACTTCAAAAAAAAACGAATTTCAGTGAGATACATGTATACATAAGCAAGTGCCAAATTGTAGGTTGGATGAATATAAAAACAAATCTGAAGATCTTATAACAAAAAAGAATGCTTACGGAACCACCTGGAAAGGATCTCCTCAACTCAAACTTAAATGTGCTAATATTTTAAGAGGTCTAGCTCATGCAAAAATATATTCAAAAAATAATTCATATTATTTATCTAAATGTTTTTAAATGTTTTAAAAAAGCATAGACTGTAATAGTCTTTGATTTTCATTTACTCTAATGAAAAATAACAAATGTTAACATTGATATAATGCACATTACATGCCAGGCATATATGTTTTAAGTGCTTCACATATACTAATACAGCTACTCCTCATAATGATCTGAGGTAGACAGTATTACTGCCATTTTGTTTGTTTGTTTGTTTGTTTTTTGAGTTGGAGTCTCACTCTGTCGCCCAGACTGGAGTGCAGTGGCCGCTCCCGGC
>NW_007253737.1:236304-238066 GCF_000164805.1 Carlito syrichta | reverse complement strand
CACTCACCTCAGCCTCCCAAAGGCGCAGGATTACAGGCTGAGCCACCAAACCCGGCTTACTGCCATTTTCTAGATGAAAAACTTGAAAAATTTAATCTTTGACCTCGCACTCACACTTTTACCAGTAACCTTGTGAATAAACCAGAGCCACAAATACACAACAGAATATGCCAAAATGTCCACCACTACACCCATTCACTGAAGTGTAATGCAGCCAAAACCAAAAAATAAGTATGAGCTCTATGCACCATAAAAGTCATCTCCAGAATGTACTATTAAGAGAAAAATGCAGCTGGACGCAGTGGCTCATGCCCGTAATCCCAGCATTTTGAGAGGTGGAGGCGAGAGGATTACCTGAGCTCAGCGGTTCAAGACCAGCCTGGGCAACTTGACGAGACCTCATCTCTACAATAAATCAAAAAAATCACCCAGGCATGGTAGCACACGCCTGTGGTTCCAGTTACCTGGGAGGCTGAGGCAGAGGGATTGCCTGAGCCCAGCAGCTTGAGACTGCGGTGGAACATGCCACTGCACTCCAGCCTGGGCAACAGAGTGAGACTTCAATTCTCAAAAAAAAAGAGAAAAATGAAAGGTATAAAATCACAGGTAAAAATATAATATGCTATATTTTCTGTAAGAAAGGCATGGAAACAAGGAAAATGTATGTGTTTACATGTATGTACACTGACTTTTGCAAAGAGGAAGGAACTCTGAGAGGGCATACCCAAAAGGCAAATGGCAACACGGTGGGGACACAGAGACTTGCAAGGCCATCTTTCCTTGACTTCTGAGTCCAATAAATTTTACATGCTTAAAAAAAATTCTAAAGTTAAAAACATATATAGGCAAATAATTGCAACTGCATATTAAATTATAATAAATACTAAAAGGATAACCAAAAGGCAATAGGAGGTTACCTTAGAAAACAAAGAGAAAGGAACAAGGTATCTGTGGGACAAAGAAGAGAGTGATATTCCTCATTGCGTTCTTCTATATTTAGAAACACGTGAATATAAATTAGGAAAAAGAAAAATTTTACTACATATCCTTCATAGAAAAGAGTCACTTCAAGTATGACATTTGAACACATTCCCACTGCGGTTACTGGGATCTAGCATGAGGGCAAAAAGAACTGTGAAGTCAGTTCACTTAGTATCTTTACCATAGTAGCGATCTACACAAAGTAAAGGGTCAATTTATGACAAGTGGACTTACAACTTTGCATTGTTACTCTCAAAGTATTTTTTGTATATTATTGGATGAAAAGAGCAAGTAGTTTATTTTTTATTTGTTTTGAGTTGGAGTTTCACTCTGTCGCCCAGACTGGAGTGCAGTGGCCGCTCCCGGCCACCGCAGCCTCGCCCTGCTGGGCTCCAGCGATCCTTCCGCCTCAGCCTTCCAAGTAGCTGGAACTACAGGCGCGAGCTACCACGCCCAGTTCATTTTTGATTTATTGTAGAGACTCACCAAGTTGCCCAGGTGGGTTTCGAACCCGCGGGCTCAGGCAATCCACTCACCTCAGCCTCCCAAAGGCACAGGATTACAGGCTGAGCCACCGAGCCCTGCTGCAAGTAGTTTATTAATGTCTTTTAAAAACAAGGTTTTCAGGGTAAAGAAAACACAAATACAGGCACATGCTACATAACGTTATAGTCAATGACGGACTGCATATAAGACGGTGGTTCCATGAGTCATAAGGGAACTAGAAAATTCCTATTACCTAGTATCGTCATAGCATAATTACTTTTTTTTTTTTTTTTTT
>NW_007253737.1:234672-235895 GCF_000164805.1 Carlito syrichta | reverse complement strand
CACCTCAGCCTCCCAAAGGCATGGGATTACAGGCTGAGCCACCGAGCCCAGCTAATTTTTAAATAATTTAGTGTAGTCTATGAGTACAATGTTTAGAAAGTCTACAGCAGTATACAGTAATGCCCTAGGCCTTCACATTCACTTACCACTCACTCACTGACTTACCCAGAGAAGCTTTCAGTCCTGCAGGTACTTACCATTCATGGTAAATGCCCCATACAGGTGTACCATTTTTTATCCTTGATATTACATTTTTACTGTACCTTTCCTATGTTTGGATACAAAATACCATTATGCTACAATTGCCTACAGTATTCAATACAGTAACATGTTGTACAGGTTTGTAGCCTAAGAGTAACAGGCTATATCATATGTCCTAAGTATGTAACAGGCTATACCATCTAGGTTCGTGTAAGTACACTGTTATGTTTGCATAGTGTCAAAATCACCTAACTATGCATTTCTCAGCACATATCCCTATCAAATGACCCTTGACAATAAAACCTTAGAAAGCAAGAAAAAAATATATAATGCTACATTTTATTAGGAAATTCAGTATGAAGACATAACTACCTTTACCATACTGAGTACCACAGTCCCCAGAAAGAGTCTAAAAGCATTGAACTCCTCTAACACCCAGATCATGGGTTCTAAATACCATTCTCCACTAAGAGGAACCAAGGAGAGGTGGCTGATTTCAAAACTAGAAAAACAGGAGAGCCAAAGACATCTTGTATCAGAAAGAATAATATACTCAAAGAATAACTCCTCAAAAACAGGAGTTATCAAAGGGCATTTGAGCCTACTCAAAGGGCTTCTAATTAACCAAATTCAGGGAAATTGGGATTAAAAGAAAGGTCATTTCAGTTAAAACACATTGAATATATAACATCCATAAATCTGTCGTGACCCCCCCAAGTAAAAGGTTGGAGAGATTAAGTAAAGGTCACTCAAAAAGTGCTCCCTAATCTGTTGTCTTAACACTACATTACAGGTTGAACATCCCTTACCCCATTATCACTACCGGGGCCAGAAGTGTTTGGGATTTTGGAATATTTACATTATACACTTACTGGTTCAGCATCTCTAATCCAAAAATCAGACTGTTCCAATGAGCACTTCCTTTAAAAGTGTTATGTCAGCCGGGCTCGGTGGCTCAGCCTGTAATCCCGCACCTTTGGGAGGCTGAGGTGAGTGGATTGCCTGAGCCCGCAGGTTCGGGA
>NW_007253737.1:213384-234652 GCF_000164805.1 Carlito syrichta | reverse complement strand
CCCAGCAGGTCGAGGCTGCGGTGGCCGGGAGCAGCCACTGCACTCCAGTCTGGGCAACAGAGTGAGACTCCAACTCAAAAAAAAGAAAAAGTGTCATGTCAGCACTAAAAAAATTTTAAATTTTGGTGCATTTTGGATTTCAGGTTAGGGATATAGAACCCATACTTCTCCCAGTAATCAGCATTTTATTTGATTTATTTTATTTTATTTTTAAGTTGGAGTCTCATTCTGTTACCCAGGCTGGAGTGCCATGGCACATTCACGGCCACTCTAGCGTCAACCTGCTGGGCTCTGGTGATCCTTCTGCCTCAGTCTACCAAGTAGCCAGAACTACAGGCACACGCTACCACACCCATTTAATTTTGTTATTTGTTGTAGAGACAAGGTCTTGCCAGGCTGCCCGGTCTGGTCTTGAACCCGCGGGCTCAGGCAATCCACTCGCCTAGGTCTCCCAAAGTGCTGAAATTACAGGCTGAGCCTCCAAGCCCGACCCAAGTTGTTTTATTTATTTTGAGTTGGAGTCTCACTCTGTCACCCAGACTGGAGTGCAGTGGCTGCTCCCAGCCACTGCAGCCTTAACCTGTTGGGCTCCGGCGATCCTTCCACCTCAGCCTTCCAAGTAGCTGGAACTACAGGTGCACACTCCCACGCCCAGCTAATTTTTGATTTATTGTAGAGATGAGGTCTCGCCAAGTTGCCCAGGCGGGTCTTCAACCCACGGGCTCAGGCGATCCACTCACCTCAGCATCCCAAAGTGCTGGGATTACAGGCTGAGCCACCGAGCCCGGCCTGTAGTTGTTTTAAAACAGCCTGAAAGGCACCTCCATGGATAGAGACCCAATTTAGTAACTTGATGACATTTGCAGATGACAAGGGGGTTAATTCACAACTGGACTTAGGATCATTTTCCAGTGTTCAGATGGGGCCTTGCTTGACTTTACTGGAGTGAGGACAAGAGTACTGCAGGCAGAGATTGCCAGTTTGGTTTTTTCTCCTTCTCCTCTCAGAGACCAGTAACAAGAAAATCAAAACAGAGAACTGCAGTCTCCACCTTTGGCAAAACTGGGAGCCACCTAAAATCTCAAACCAAAGAAGAGACAACAGAACTGCCAAAGGCAGGAATAAACAAATAGGACTCAGGTGCCAACAGAGGCAGGATTTCTGAGACTATCAGTTCAGGGATAAAATCCAGTAAAGTATGGTTTTCCAAAGTGAGGAGCACACGCTGACACAGGAAACCAAAATCTTTTTGTTTGTAACAGTGAGAACAAAGCTGGCAGTGAAGCAGGGTCTGGACCACTTCAAAGGGTTAAGAAGCAAAGGATGTATGGTTAAGTTAGGAATCAATCACACAGATATAGATAAGCCTTATTTATGGAGAGGAGTGTGCAGGGAGATCCAGGGAAGAGAGAGCTTTGCCACTTTCAGTAGGCTGTTTGACTGGCTGAAGGAAAATAATGGCCAAGAAAACTCAGAACCCTGAGTCCTTTGGATAATTTCTCCTAGCCCAGTACATAGCTCAGGCTACAAGTACCAATGGAAAAAAGCTGATTCAGAATAAACTCAAATCAATTAAAGACAAATACACAGAAAAGAACCAATACAGGGTCTACTTAAAGATGCTAAAAGGAAAAGAAAAAGTGAAAAGAAACAGGGGCAATGCACTAAAAATGCTTTCACAGGGTAGATTAAAATCATGCCATGAATTTTTAAATGTAAATGAAATAACTTCTATGAAATGAAAACACAAAGCGAAAACATAAAAACTCACTAGAAGTAATGACAGAACAACGGAAGAGAAAATACATGGGCAAAGCTCAAAAGAGAAATAGAAAACTGCTCAGCTGTTTTAGGAATGAAAGCAAAATTAAGAGCAAAACATTAGGAACAATGTTGAAAACAATACCAGATGGAGAAGATTGTGAGCAAAAACAAAAGAAACAAATAGTGAAAAAAGGTTCCATAAATCCATGAAAGACCCAACATACACATAATTGGGTGCCCCTCCCCCAGAATGAACAGAGTTACAATTCATGAAAACTTTCCACAAATATAGTTTTATGTTACAGATTGAAAAGGGACATCATGTCCCAGAACAAAACCATATATAAAGGTCATTATAAAACACATCTTAGGAAATTTGCTAAAATTCAAAGAAAAAGAATCGTAAGAATCATACACAACTAGGCAAAAAGATCAAGGTCTTTTTAAGAGATTTAAAAAAAAAAATCAGCTAGGCGCAGTGGCTCATGCCTGTAATCCCAACACTTTAGGAGGTGGAGGCAAGAGGACTGCGTGAGTCCAGGGGTTTGAGACCAGCCTGAAAAGTTTTGCAAGATTTCGTCTCCACAATAAATCAAAAAATTAATCAGGTGTAGTGGTGCACACCTATGGTTCCAGCTACTTATGGAAGGCTGAGGTGGAAGGATATAATGAGCCCAGCAGCAGGTCGAGGCTGCAGTAGCCATGACCATGCCACACTACACTCCAGCCTGGACAACAGAGTAAAACTCCAACTCCAAAAAAAAAAAAAGAAAAAGAAGAAAAAAAAATCAGGTTGGTCTCAAACTTCTTTATAGCATCAAATTTCAGCTCTAGAAGACAGGAAAAAAATACCTATAAAATACTCATTGAAAGAATATAGAAACACAGAAACATTCTACCAGCTAAATTACTGCTTAAGTATAAAAACCAGTCAGGTTCGGTGGGTCAGCCTGTAATCCCAGCACTTTGGGAGGCCGAGGCGAGTGAATTGCCTGAGCCTGCGGGTTCGAGACCAGTTTGGGTAACTTGACGAGACCTCATCGCTACAACAACAACAAAAAAAATAGCTGGGCATGGTAGCACACACCTGTAGTTCTGGCTACTTGGAAGGCTGAGGCAGAAGGACTGCCGGAGCCCAACAGGTCAACACTGGGGTGGCTGTGAGTGTGCCACTGCACTCCAGCCTGGGTGACAGAGTAAGACTCCAACTAAAAAAAAAAAAACAAAAACAAAACTGGGGAAATGAGTCTGAGCATGCAAAAATTCAAAATACTGGTCCCATCAGTTAAGTCTTTTACAAAGAAAATAAGAGATTTTCATTTAACCAAGTGGTGAATGAAAAAACAATCAAAAAATTGATGGACAAGAGGAATGTATTTCACAGAAAAATTAAGACTTACCACTTACATTTTTCTAGAATTTTACTTCCTATACCTTGAACTAACTTCATTATCATTGGTTTTCTGGCCTTTTGAGAGTTTGGTAGAATTCTATGAAACCAGCTGGGCCTAGTGCTTTTCTGGGAGATAAGACTTTGAAATGATTTCTATTTCTACTTTGGAAATTGGTCTGTTTAAACTTCCTATCTCCAGAATTCAAAGAAAGTCAGATATTAGGAATTTATCACAATCACAGCTATAAGTAGAAAAATCATCTAATCATTAGGGTTTTTGTCTGTTTAGCTATTATATTTCGGGCATATAGCTAGTGTTGTATGAGTGAATGCTGCAAAAGCATTCAACAAAATACAATATCCTTTCTTAAAACTTTCTACACATTGGAAAAATACTTTGATAATATGATAAAGAAAAAAAAACTCTAAACCTACTTTTCATTATACAGTTGGCCTGCAGTATCCATGGGTGGCACACCTCTGAATTCAGCCAACCAGAGATCGAAAATCGTTGGCAAGAAGAGGAGAGCATCAACAAAGATCCAAAAAGCAAAACTTGAATTTACTGGGCACTAAGTACTACGTTGTATCCATGCACATGAAGTGAGGTACACACATCGTACTAGGAATCGTAAGTAATCTAGAGATGATTCAAAGTACGTGGGGAGGATGTGTGTAGGGTGTATGCAAATACTGCACCCGTTTGTGTAAAAGACTTGAGCATCCTTGGATTTTGGCATCTGAGGGCACTCCTGGAGTCAATCCCCCACAGATACTGAGGGATGACTATACATCCATTTATACCTTTTGCACTTCATCATACTATGTGAATATATTAACATTTTGGCTGTTTTTTGAGTCAGCGTCTCACTCTGTCATCCAGGTTGGAGTGCAGTGGCACATTGTGGCTACCACAGCCCCAACCTGGTGGGCCCATACAATCCTTCTGCCTCAGTCTCCCCAGGAGCTGGGACTAAAGGTGCATGCCACCACACCCAGCTATTGTTTTGATTTATTGTAGAGACAAGGTCTCACCAAGTTGCCCAGGCTGGTCTCAAACCTGTGGTGCTCAGGCAATCCTTAAGCCTTTGCCTCCCAAAGTACTGGGATTGCAGTCGTGAGCCACTGCACCTAGCCCAAATATATTAGCTTTTACAAGTAAAAAAAGTTCAAATTTTAGAGCAACAACAAGTAGACTGTTTTATGCTGAGGAGTTGCGTCTATATGTACTTCAGGCAATATATTTAATTATCACAAAGTAAAGTATCCTCATTTTATTGAAGAGGGAACTAAGAAACGGGTTGTTGAAAAACTTGCTTAATGACACACAACTAGATGATAGAGCTAATGGCTAAAGAAAGTTCTAGGCACTATTTTTCACTTAAATTTTATTTTCCTCAGAGTTCTGTTGTGGGTCTCCTTCTTACTCTCTACTGCCTCTGGATAAACTCAAGACACCTCAAAGCTTTAACTGTGGCCCACATGTTGATGACTCCTAAACCCATTTACTCCAGAACAGACATCTCTTCAGTCACCTACAGACAATAGCCACTTGACTGGTTCTACAGATAAACTCAGTATTCTAGAACACAACCTCCTTTCTAAAATCTGCTTTCCTTCTCTTGTTTCTTTTTCCTTTATTAGGTGAAGCAAGGAAGAAACCAAAAAGTATCTCTGACTCCTCCCTCTCCCTCGCCACTCTGCCTAGCTGCCAGCAGATCATCAAGTCCTAGAGATGGCCTCTAGCTTCTGGTAGCTCCCTTCTCCAGGCCTACTCTCCTTGCTTTTATCCAGCATCCTGGCATCCACAGACCAATGGCAAGAATTAAGAACAACCCCTGGAGCTGTGTGAGCTACTTGCAAGACCCATACCCCACTGTCCTCCCCAACCTCCCCACAGTATATCTTGGAGAACATAAAGACAAACAGGCTTACATCTCCATCCCTGATTGTGTCACTCACAAAAAGCCTTTGAGATCATCCCTCATCGAGACTTTATCCCTGTATGGCTCTGTAAATCCCTTAATTTTTCTAGTGTCTTTTCTTTCCAAACATCCAACCCTTACAGTGTACCCTACCCTGGACTCACAAATCATTTTAGCAAAATCCCCCATGTGTCCTCAAACCTCTTCTCTGAATATATCCTTTCCTTTCCTACACTAATCAATCGTGGTTCTCTCCTGAGAACACTCTCCCCTCCAGCCCTCTCCAGTGGGAATCATTTTCTCTATCATAACCCTCTTCTCCATCTCATCTGTCTCCCTAGATTGTCTCCTCTGGATCTCTTCTTCCCTGGACTTCAGACTCATATATCAACCGTCTCCCATCTCCACATACTCAAAAGTCATCACAACCTTAAAGCACCCAAAACCAAAGTCTGGAACTTCCCCTGCAAAGCCGCCCACTGTTCTCTATCTCTCTAGGTGTACAGCCAACTAGCACCACAAGTAATCCTGACGCCTCTCCTTCTCTCATGCTCCCTGGTCATTCCTCAGAAATCATCTTCAAAATCTACCCCGAATCTAACCAAATCTTTCTATCTCCACCATCATCTCTCCTATATTCTGGCTATACTCTTCTCTGCAATCTCTGCTTCCAAGGTTGCCTCTTCACAGCCTACTCTTCTAGCAACTAGGCTGATCCAACTAAAACTTCTGATCACGGCACTACTCTGCTCAAAACTCTGCCAAGGCTTCCCATCACACCTCAAGCAAAGTCCAGATCCTGAGAGTGGCTCACAGGGGCCTGAGTGCTCTGGAGTGTTTCAAACTAGGGCCACTGTGCCACTTTCCTCACCAGGGAGCCCCTTGTCTTGATTCCCATCTCAGGGCCGTGGCCCTACTGTTCCCCCTGCCTAAAATGCTGTTCTCCCAGATAATCACACATCCTTGCATCTTTCAATTTTCTGCTCAAATGGATTCTTGTCAAGAAAGCCCTCCCTGACCAGATTATATAAAATAATAAGTCCCCTGCACTACTCACCTTGTCCCCTTTTACCCTAATTTTTCTCTGAAGCACTTTTCACCATCTAGACAGCTATATATTTATTGTTTCTCCAGCCCTAAAAATAGAAGCTCTATGCAGGCAGAAATTCCTTTGTTCAATGCTTTAACCCGAGCATCTGAAACACTACATGACTCATGAAAAAGCACTCAATAATTAGCCAGTGCAGTGGTTCATGCCGGTAATCACAGCACTTTGGGAGGCGGAGGCAAGAAGATTGTCTGAGCCCAGGGGTTCAAGATCAGTCTGGGCAATTTGGCGAGATCTCATCTCTACAATAAATAAAAAAATTAGCCAGGCATCATGGCATGCGCCTCGAGTTCCAACTACTTGGAAGGCTGAGGCAAAAGGATCGCCTGAGCCGAGCAGGTAGAAGCTGAGGTGGCCGTGAGCATGCACTCCGGCCTGGGCGATACAACTCAAAAAAAAAAAGCACTCAATAAACATTTGTATTAAATGAAGGGAGTCAGACAGAAAGAAGAGAGGGTGGCTCAGTCTTCATACTGTCCCCATTATGTATACCTCAGGGCTGAATCAGTAGCATGTGCCGCTGTTGTTGTGATGACTGGAGACTGAGCCCTGGTGGCTGACACAGTGGCTACCACAGCAGGAGGGATGGCATTGGAGGTGGTCACAGGTGGACGAGACTGCCAAAAGAAAAGACATTTCATGTAAAACAAAAGGCAAAATATAATACAGTAAGTCAAACACTTAAAGTATTATTTGAATCTTGAACCTCCAGATAAGAATGTTTCTGTCTAAATCAAAGTAAATTCTCACCATTCTGATTGAGGAATTCTCTCTTCAGGTATGCTGTTGTAAGATCAAGAGTCAGAATTACCAAAATCTCTCTTGGTTGGACAGTGTATGAGGCTATTCCTTGCAAATATGACTGGAGTCAAAATTCTGCCCTACTATTGGTACAAATTAGAATCTAACCCAGCTGGGCATGGTGGTTCATGCCCAAAACCCCAGTGCTTTGGGAGTCTAAAATAGGAGGATCATTTAAGGCCAGTTCAAAACCAGCTAGGGCAACCTAGTGAGACCTCCACTCTACAAAAAAACAAAAACATTAGCTGGGCGGGGTGGTGTGTGCCTATAGTCTCAACTACTTGGGAGACTGAGGCAGAAGGATTGCCCGAGTTCGGGAGGTTGAAGCTGCAGTGAGCCATGGTCATGCCACTACACTCCAGCCTGGGTGACAGGGAGACTCTGACTCATGAACAAACAAACAAAAAAAGAATCTAATCCTTCTGATCTCAGATCTGTCGTCGATCCCAACGTAGACATTTTACGCTACTATACAACCCAGAGCCTTCCACAGAGGACCTACTCAGCTACTGGATAGAGCTGCTGGCTTCCAGGCCATCTACACTAGCATGCAAAAGGCAAACGCAGGCTAACAGTATTCCTTTTCAGCTAATGGTTCAGGATGGCCATATGTCTTCTGGATGTTCTGACATGGACCGAGTATTCTTATCACCACATCTGTGTGAGATGAAAATCCTTCTCAGGCCCAGCTAGCCTCCTAAACACCGCCCCCACCCTCCCTCTCTTGCTTACTACTGGTCACTGACTTCCCCTTCACTTCCTCTTCACTCCTCTGAATCCCCATTACCACACTCATCCTCACACAGCACTTTCCCTGGCAACCTCTCCCTTTCTTCCAAAAGTTCCTATGTCCGGGCAACTAGATTGCAAGTCCCTGAGGTCAAGGACTCCTCCAGTGCCTGGTGAAGTAAATAACTCCAATGAGACACTTGATACTTGCTGGCTGAGAACCCCAACCATGACATGCCTGGATTGGTTGGTGAATGATGTGCTGTACTGCTGGTTGAGCGGTAGCAGCATTTGGCAGCTGCGAAGTCGGTCTCAGAACCGTGGTGACTTTAGAACTGGACATCACAGCAGCAGCAGCTGCACCTGAAAAAAATGTTTTTATTAATATGGTCTCCGGGTTCACAATTTAAATAGAGCCAGTATATTCCCTGGGAAAATAATCAAGATGCTTTCTAAAATTCAGTAGTATGCTGGTATTCAGCTGCAGTCTGCTATGTACACTTCCCAGGTCACCTCACAGAAAACTAAGAAAACAAGGACTCGGGAGATTTAATAAGATTAATATTGCTCCTTCAAAGACAGTCTCCAACAAAACTAGCTACTGTTTTGTTTTGGCTTTTTTTTTTTTTGAGTCAAGGCCTCACTGACTCGCCCAGGCTGAAGTGCAATGGCACCCTCACAACAGTCACGGCTCACAGCAGCCTTGACTTCCTGGGTTCAGGCGATCCTGCCGCCCCAGCCTCCTGAGCAGCTGGGACGGCAGGCATGCACCACTATGCCTGGCTGATAGTTTGAGTCTCTGAAGAGACGAGGTTATCACCATGTTGCCTCGCAGGTCTCAAACTCCTGGGCTCAACAATCCGCCCACCTCAGCATCCCCAAGTGCTGGGATAACAGGTGCGAGCCAGAATGCTGGCCTGGTTTTGCTTTTTAAGCGCAAGCCCATAGCAGCAAAGCACAGCGTGAACAGCACAGCGTGATGCCGTTGTCTGCTCCAGTGAGGGCTGCAGCACTTTGCCCACCACCACCTCTGCACCGTCAGGACAGCCGCCAACACCGTGAGAAGGGCGCTACTGCCTTAGAGTTTTCACAAAATAGTGTTGAGCCCGCAGGCCCTCTAAAAAGGTCTGTGAACCACACTGGGGAACCAATTAGCTCTGCCATGATTAAGCAAACCTGGTTTTGTGTTTGTGAACCTGAATTTGCCAATAATCTCCAACTGTCTTATACGCTCCAATAAAAGTATATAATGTTAACAATTTCTGGCCAAAGCTCATTCAGTATATAATCTTACAACCTACTATAACTTAATTATGAAAGTACATTCATCTTAGCCGAGAGCAATGGCACATGCCGGTATCCCAGGTACGAGGGAGGCTGAGGAGAGGGCACGGCTTGAGCCCAGAAGTCTGAGATCAGCCTGTGCAACACGGGAAGATCCCGTCTCAAATAATAATAATAATAATCTTATCGTTGCATACGTTTAAGAAAAATTTAGTAACCGCTGTCATTCAATTTTTAAAATATTCAATATTAATACTTGTGATTTATTAGAAATGAAAACCATGTTTATACTATCATGGCTTTGAGGAGGTGCTCAATATAAACGCTTTTCAGACCATACTAAAAATGTGAATTGTTTTCAGTCTACACATATACACACTTGTAGTGCAACTGTAGTAAGCACATATTAGACCATGCAAAAAACATACACTGCTCTAAGTTTACTTCTACTGCGTGCACCTTTCTTAAATGAGGGGGAAAAAAGGCTTATTGTCTCAAGGTTCTCCAGGCTGTTGTCTTGCAGCTTTAATGAGCTGGTTCTAGATACATTCTGTGTTACCAAATTCTACCAAATGAATATACTGCTACTGCATTTCAAGAGTCTGAACAACACATGCAGTCTTCACCTCGAGGCAAATGAGAAGCTCCGATGTGCAGTGGGGGCCCAGGAGCATTGCTGCGTATGATGGACATCTGCACATTTGTGGTCATGATATGATGCAAGTTGCTGGGATGTCCCTGAAAGAAATGAGGTGCAACGTTATTTTCACGGCAATGGCTCGGTTTTAGTCATTGCCTTAGGAAGTCAGGTGTCTCTAAATGTGAGTCAAGTTTTTTTCTTTTTTTTAGATAGTGAGTACCCCAAGAGAAAGAGTCAAAACCATTTTGCTTTAACTTTTTTTACATACCATACTATATGAGGGAGGACCCCCCCAAAGCACAAGAATTTGTTTCTAAAAAATTGTGTACTTATTCTTTTTTTTATTTTTTTGAGTTGGAGTCTCACTCCTTCGCCCAGGCTGGAAGGCAGTAGCACACATGCTCACGGCCACCCCAGCATCGACCTGCTGGGCTCCAGCGATCCTTCCGCCTCAGTCTTCCAAGTAGCTGGAACTACAGACATGTGCTACCACACCTGGAAATTTTTTATTTTATTGTAGAGACAGGGTCTCGCCAAGTTGCCCAGGCTGGTCTCGAACCTGCGGGCTTAGGCAATCCACTCGACTCAGCCTCCCTTCATCACCTTCAAAGTACCCTGCTGTTTGATGTAATACACCTACCAAGACATTTTTTCCACTGCTCAAAGCAGTTTTTGAACTCATCAATTTTGATGCCTTTTAGTGCTTCTGCCATCTTTTGTTTCACCTCTTCCACATCAGCAAAATGTTTCCCTTTGAGGACTTTTTCCATCAGGGAAATGAAAAAAAGCTGTTTCAGGCAAGACTGGGTGAGGAGGGAGGATGGGGCACAGGGGTCAAGCCCCATGGGTCAAAAACTGTTGAACACTCAGCATGGCACATGGTCATGGTGGAAGAACTAGTCACCTGCTTGCCACAACTCAGCACGTTTCTTCCACAAATCCTCTCTCACAACAATGCGAGGTGGTACACTGATGCCGATGGGTTCCTAGAATACTTACTTAGTGAGGAAAGCCTATACTACAAGGGGTCTGCCCTTTAGAAGATAAATTCAGGGTTTTTTTTAGGGTCCCCACTCGTATAATTACTCATGTCAACGGCATGTTAGAAGGGACTGTGAGGATCCACCAACTGCAGCTAGATTCAGCAAGAGGTGACTTCCTTGACTACTTTTAGAAACTCTCATCTGTAACATTAGCCTTTCACATTTGCTTTCTCTGTACTGCTTATTTTTTCCCATCCTCACTACTTCCTTTCCAAGACACTGCATCCACCTACTCTCTAAGCTAGACAGACTTTCTAAATAAATGTTGGTGAGCATCCCACAGGTACTCCCTTACCAGCTCCTCAGCTCACCCTAAAATGGCCCTTGCTCACATTCTCCCAACCCTCTGATGGCAATGCCTCTCCAGGGGGTTCCTATGTTCCTCCAAGTATTCAGCAGTATGACAAAAGGAAAAAAACACAGTGCATCTCTTTGGAATAGCAATGCTACATGAAAACAAAGGGAAGAGTTTGAGAGTTAGTTTTTTGATAGGTAAAGAATTTAAAATATTTAATAAATCAAATACACATAGTGGAGTAGAACTACAAAATTTCAAAAAAAGTCTTACGTAAAAAAGAGAGATCTCAAAATAAATGTTCAGCTCTAGAGAGCGGCTTGAGAGAACCCACTAGTATCCCAAGAGATGCACATCTATTCGCCTCAGAGAAAAACATAGAGAAGCACTGCCCGACACTATTGTTGGGAGGTTGTTCTTAACTCATCAGAACTGTCTACCAAAAACCAAAGACAAATTGGACTTCTGACTCGTCGAAGACATGACGATTTTATCTAGATTTATATCTCACACTGAGAGTAAAGCCTAGCATATAGATGCTAAGTAAATTCTGTCTAAATGACCACTGTACATACTGGCTTCTACTCTCTACAGCTATCCTTCTCTCTCAAACCTACTAACTTCCCCTTGCAGATATCAGTGACCATTTAATTTTCTAGTTAGCTCAGCGCCAAATGTACTTCTGGCATTCAACAAATAATGGCATTTCAGTTCGAAAATCAGTAAATTAAGAGAAAGAAACCTGTTGTCCACTGATCGTTGCCACAGGAATGGCTGAAGCTTGAGGGATGCTACTCTCCATGGTAACGGTAACCTGCCCTGGAACCTTGGGGGGAAGTGACAAGGTGGAAGGTGGAGCAGGAGCAATGGGACGGCTAGGCATGGTGGGCTTCGGGGGCGGCTGCAAAAAGAAAACCACAGAAGGCATATCAGTGGTCTTGTACTAGTGATGCATTTCACACTACCATCAAGAGCACACAAATCAAACCGGAGAGTGACAGGAAAGATGCCAGAAGTTTCACATATTTTATCTATCAGCATCATAGCTTTTCCACTGAAGTGCTAGCAATTCCATTTCATAGATGAGGAAACATACAAAGCAAGGTAAGTAACTTGCTCAAAGCCATGCACACATTAAAAAGTAGAACTGAGAATAAAGCCCAGAGCTATATGGTTCATGGCCCACACCCTTTCTTCTACACGATGCTGTTTTCCAAGTTTGAGCGAAGTAAACAAAACTCCCAGTAACTGAAAATAACCCCAACATAACACACAGCCAATATGCTATGATACCCCTAAATTTGCCAGCTATTAACACAAACCTTGGAGAAGAGTGCCAGTCCAAGATAATCTAACTTAGCATGTCCATAAGTTGAATAATAGCCACGTCAAAATGGGGAGCAGAAAAGACTCTGTGATGTCAACTGCCCAGTGGCACAAGATGAGGCACTACATAACACCAAGGCTCTGAGTTAGAGCAGAGCTGAACTAATAGGTCATAAATTTTAAAAAAAGTACGATCTAAGATACACCCTAAGATTACATGGAAACTGCTACAAGTATAAATCAGGCTTTAGCTACAGTTCAGTGTAATATTTTAAACCTCTCCATTACCTTCATAAGTCCCTCGGAAAATGAAAGTGGCACTGCTGGTGTCAGGTGTGCTGGCGGGGCTGTCACTGCAACAGGTGTGGCCGATGCAACAGCATGGTGTGTAGACAACATCTGAACCTGTGGATAGGGCCTCACCACGACAGGCTCTTGCTTCTCTTCTCGGGACTGGAGGGAACTGCTGGAACTCATGTGCTCCCTGGCACTGACTTCAGACTCTCGACCAGATTCATCATTGACTAGTGAAGACATTAAGGGTAAGACAGTATGTCCACATTCTCCCAACACTGACAGAGCAACATAGAGAATAGTGTCACCTGACATTGAGTTTTGGAATTGAAAAAGTGACCATTTGTGAGGTTTTCTTTTCTTTTAAAAATAATGCTTAGATTATATTGAATTTAAACCTATTTTCATCCAACAATTCAGACACTGTGTCTAAATATTGTCTTTGGTAGCAATTGTCAATTTCTTCTGTCTCTGAGCTCTTTTCTCTTTTTGTGAGGTTTTCTTAACAAGGAGAATTTGGGCACTGGATTCTTCTGATAGAAAATCCACAGCCAGGCTCAGTGGCTCAGCCTATAATCCCGCGCCTTTGGGAGGCTGAGGTGAGTGGATTGCCTGAGCCCGCGGGTTCGAGACCCACCTGGGCAGCGAGACCTCATCTCTACAATAAAATCAAAAAAATCAGCTGGGTGTGGTAGCGCATGCCTGTAATTCCGGCTACTTGGAAGGCTGAGGCGGAAGGATCGCCGGAGCCCAGTAGGTCAAGGCTGCAGTGGCCGGGAGCGGCCACTGCACTCCAGTCTGGGTGACAGAGTGAGACTCCAACTCAAAAAAAAGAAAAGCCACAACTGTGAGCCACAACTCTCTTCTGATGAGACTCAAGAGCCACAACTGTGAAAAGCAGTACTCAATCTGGATATTGTGGCTTTCTACCTTATAACAAACTTTTAGCTCATTTTATGTGGCCTGATAACCACATAAAATGAGCTGAAATCGATAAAAGTACAATATAGTGTCAGGCGCAGTGGCTCACGCCTGCAATCCCAGCACTTTGGGAGGCCTAGGTGGGCGGATTGCTTGACCCCAAGAGTTCGAGACTAGCCTGGGTAATAAAGTGAGACCTCATTTCTTTTTTGTGTGTGTGTGTTGGAGTCTCACTCTGTCGCCCAGACTGGAGTGCAGTGGCCACTCCCGGCCACCGCAGCCTCGACCTGCTGGGCTCCAGCGATCCTGCTGCCTCAGCCTTCCCCTGCCGCCTCAGCCTTCCAAGTAGCTGGAACTACAGGCGTGTGCTACCACGACCAGCTGCTTTTTTGCTTTATTGTAGAGATGAGGTCTTGCTGTCCAGGCGGGTCTCAAACCCGCGGGCTCAGGCAATCCACTCACCTCAGCCTCCCAAAGGCGCGGGATTACAGGCTGAGCCACTGAGCCCGGCTATGAGACCTCATTTCTACAAAACATTAGCTGAGTGTGGTGGCACACGCCTGCAGTCCCAGCTACTCCGGAGGCTGAGGCGGAAGGATCACTTGAGCCCAGGAGTTCACGGCTGTGGTGAGTTGTGACTATGCCACTATACTACAGCCTCAGTGACAGTGAGACCAAAATTTTTTTAAAAAGTGTAATACAGGATACAAAACAATCAAAAACATATTTTTTAAGAGTTGCTAAAATCTGACATTAAAAACATATTTTAAGTTGGGCTCAGTGGCTCAGCCTGTAGTCCCACGCCTTTGGGAGGCTGAGGTGAGTGGACTGCCTGAGCCCATGGGTTCGAGACCTGCCTGGGTAGGCGAGACCTCATCTCTCCAATAAATCAAAAAATTAGCCGGGCGTGGTAGCGCATGCCTGTAATTCCGGCTACTCGGAAGGCTGAGGCGGAAGGATCACCGGAGCCCAGCAGGTGGAGGCTGCGTGGCCAGGAGCAGCCACTGCACTCTAGTCTGGGCAACAGAGTGAGATTCCAACTCAAAAAAAAAAAAAATTAGCGGGGCGTGGTAGCGCACGCCTGTAATTCCGGCTACTTGGAAGGCTGAGGCGGAAGGATCGCTGGAGCCCAGCGGTTTGAGACTGCGGTGGCCGAGAGCGGCCACTGCACTTCAATCTGGGCGACAGAGTGAGTACTCCAACTCAAAAAAATAAAAAGAAATAAAAAAATAAAAAACATATTTTAGGCCAGTCTGGACAAAAAAGACATCACTAACAAAAAATAATTTAAAAAAAACAAAAAAAACTAGCTAGGCGTTTCTATAGACAGCTACCATGTGTCTATAGTCCCAACTACTCAGAAGACTGAGGCAAAAGGATCTCTTGAGTCAAGGAGGTTGAGGCTGCGGTGAGCTGTGATTGTGCCACCATACTCCAGCTTGGGCAACAGAGTGAGACCCTAACTCAAAAACCAAAAAACAAAAACCAAAAGACGACATATTTTAAGTACAGTTCCTAACTCCAAGAACATATAACTTTTCAAATCTGAGAGGGAGAGAAAGGAGAGATACTTTTTAATTGTATGCTCTTTTTCTTCTGGAATTTTGGACTACCAGAACACATAACTCACTTAAAAATTAAGTTTAAAAAATCAAAGAACAGCCGGGCTCGGTGGCTCAGCCTGTAATCCCGCGCCTTTGGGAGCCTGAGGTGAGTGGATTGCCTGAGCCTGCAGGTTCGAGACCTGCCTGGGCAGAGAGACCTCATCTCTAAAATAAATCAGAAAATCAGTCGGGCGTGGTAGCGCAAGCCTGTAATTCCAGCTATTCGGAAGGCTGAGGCAGAAGGATCGCCGGAGCCCAGCAGGTCGAGGCTGAGGTGGCCAGGAGTGACCACTGCACTCCAGTCTGGGCGACAGAGTGAGACTCCAACTCAAAAAAAAAAAAATCAAAGAACAAATACTAATACAATAAAGAGTGGGAGTGTAAATTAGTACAACTTCTATGGAAATCAGTATGGAAAGTTCTCTAAAGGTAGATCTAGCACTCCCACTACTAGGTGTCACCCAAAGGAACAGAGGCCATTAAATTAAAAAGATACCTGAACTTTCATGTTCATTACAGCACAATTGACAATTGCAAAGATGTGGAATCAACCTAAATGCCCATCAACCGATCAGTAGATAATGAAAACTTAGTATATGTAGACTATGGAATACTATTCAGCCGTCAAAAAGAACGAAACAACGTCTTTCACAGGAACTTGGATGGAACTGGAGAACATCATCGTAAGTGAACACAGGAAGAGAAAACCAAACACATGTTCTTAACTATAAGCTAAACGAAGGATCTGCAAAGGAATAGAGAAGGGTACAGTGGGCACTGGAGATCCAAAACTGGGAAGGGAAATGAGATGAAGGGACGAAAATCTACCTTTCTAGCACAATGTGCACAAGTACGAGTGGTGCGTACACTTACAGCCCAGACTTCTTCACCACTATACAACGCAAACATGTAACCAAAAACTTTATACTCCCCATAGACTATTGAAACAAAATAATAATAAATATAAATAAATAGTTTACAACACTATTAACTCATACCTGTCTATCGTTTTCCAAAATAATATTGGAAAATCACTTACGTCAAGAATTTAAATTATTTGGAAAATTACAAAGAAAGTAGAGCTGTCCCCAAATCTTCCCCCAAAGGTACCAAGAGTTAATAGTTTGGTGACACTTCTCATCTCTTTTATTTATTTTGAGGTGGAGTCTCACTCCGTCGGTCAGGCTGGAGTGAAGTGGCACGATCACAGCTACCACAGCTTTGACCTGCTGGGCTGAGGCAATCCTTTCACCTCAGCCCTTCAAGTAGCTGGAACTACAGGTGTACGCCACCACATCCAGCTAATTTTTTAAATCTTTTGTAGAAACAAGATCCTGTCATGCTGCCCAGGCTGGTCTTGAACTCCTAAGCCCAGACAATCCTCTTGCCTCAGCCTCCCAAAGTGCTGGGATTACAGGTGCACCAGCCACCCTGCCCAGCCAACTCATCTCTTTTAAATTTTGAGTGGATTTTAATTTACCTTTTTTCATTAAAGTATACCCTTCATAAAGATAAGCATATAAAAGTTAATTGTGGCCAGGCTCAGTGGCTCAGCCTGTCATCCCAGCACTTTGGGAGGCCGAGGAAAGTGGACTGCCTGAGCCCGCAGGCTCGAGACCAGCCCGGGCAACTTGGTAAGACCCCGTTTCTACAATAAATAAAAAATTAGCCGGGCATGGTAGCATGCGTCTGCAGTTCTGGCTACCCAGAAGGGTGAGGCGGAAGGATCACTGGGGCCCAGAAGTTCGACGCTGGAGTGGCCGTGAGCATGCATGCCAGCCTGGGCAATGGAGTGAGACTCCGACTCAAAAACAAAAACAAATGTTAATTGTGCAGTTCAATGAACTTTTTTTCCCAACGAACTTTCACAAACTGAATACAATGAGTAACCAGCACACAGCTTAAGAAGCAAAACATTACTACTGGTCCCCCAGAGACCCTCCATTCAGCCTCATTCCTGTCACTATCCCTGCCAAGGAAACCAATATCCTAAATTGTAACACTACAGATTAGTGTTGCCTATACTTTAACTGTATATAAACAGACTAATAACAAATACACCCTGTTGTGTCTTGCTTCTTTCACTTTACAGGAATGAGATTCATCCATGTTACTACACACAGCTATAGATCTTTCTTTCCCAGTGCTATATCTAGTATGACACTGTATGAATAATGCACAAATTATGTTTTTAGTGTTAAGAGGCACTTCAAATAGTTTTCAGGTTTTTGCTATTTTAAACAGCACGAGTAATATTCTACCACATACATACGGGGAAAATATGTATCCCTTCCACTGAATATATACCTATGGCGGAACTGAGTAATATAGAATACCGTACCATTTTCTGGAGGCTAAACAGGATTCTATTTCAAGGATGTCCTATAGTTTTTTTAGCCACTATAGCACTGATGGGCTTTTAGGTTATTTCCAAATTTTTGCTATTATCAACAATCCTATCCAGAGATCTCTTCAGGAGAAAAATTTCTAAAAGCTCAAGAGATGAGTGAAAAGACTGACGTGTATTTTCTTTTTTGCTGTATACTGACTTTTTCATCAAGTCATTTAGAATTTTTTTTTTTTTTTTTTGAGTTGGAGTCTCACTCTGTCGCCCAGACTGGAGTGCAGCGGCCGCTCCCGACCACCGCAGCCTCGACCTGCTAGGCGCCGGCGATCCTTCCGCCTCAGCCTTCCAAGTAGCCGGAATTACAGGCATGCGCTACCACGCCCGGCTGATTTTTTGATTTATTGTAGAGATGAGGTCTCGCTGCCCAGGCGGGTCTTGAACCCGCGGGCTCAGGCAATCCACTCACCTCAGCCTCCCAAAGGCGCGGGATTACAGGCTGAGCCACCGAGCCCGGCTTGTCATTTAGAATTTTTAAAATTCTGACTTATAAAACCACTGAGGTGTAATTTACATACACTAACATGGATATTATAAGAGTAGAAAGTTCAATGATTCTTTTCACAAACATCTCCAGCAACACTAAGAGTAGAATGAGTGGGTCAAATCTTAGGTAAATGTTTAACTTTACCAAAGTACTTTCCGAAACAGTTGTACCACTTTACGTTCCCACCAGCAGAGTATGAGAGCTCCAGTTCTCATCATCCTCACTCATGTTTGCTATACAGCCATTCTAGTGGGTGGTGTGTAGTGTGCAACTCACTGTAGTCTCAGTGAGCATTTCCACAAAGACCAGTAATGCTGAACATTTTTTGACGCCTTTTTTATTTTAATTTCTGCAATTTATATACTTTTTTTTTGGAGTTTGAAGTCTCACTTTGTCGCCCAGGCTAGAGGGCAATGGCACACTCATAGTCACCCCAGCACTGACCTGCTGTGCTCTGGCTATCCTTCCACCGTAGCCTTCCAAGTAGCCAGAACTACAGGCATCCACTATGATGCCCAGCTAATTTTTTGATTTATTGTAGAGACAAGGTCTCACCATCTTGCCCAGACTGGTCTCGAACTAATGGGCTCAGACAATCCTCTCGCCTCAGCCTCCCAACGTGCTGGGATTACAGGCTTGAGCCACTGCACCTGGCTGAGCATTTTTTAATGAGATCATAGGCCAATTATATATATCTTCTTTTGTGAATGATATATTCATCTTTTGACCCATTTTTAATTAATTAGCTTTTCTGAGACACAATTCATATATAACATTCACTAATTACTTGTGTAACTAGATAATTTCTCACAAAAGTGTACAGTCATATAATACAATGATGATACTGATCATTTTCTATTACTCCAACAAATTCACTCATGCCGCTTTGCAATCAATTCCTTCCTTCCCCACCTCTATTACCCAGAAACCACTGATCTGCTTTCTGTCACTATAAGTTTGTCTTTTCTGGAATTTAATACAAATAGAATCACACAATCTGTCGTCCTATATGCCTGGCTTCTTTCCATTAGTACAATGTTTTTGAGGTTTATCCATGTTGCTGGGTACATGGGTAGCCTGGTCCTTTTTATTGCTGAGTAGTATTCTACTGTATGGATATACTACAACTTGCTTATCTGGTTACCAGTTGATAAACACGTGTTTTTCTCCCAGGTTTTGGCTACTCTAAAACTCCTATGAACATTTGAGTACAAGTCTTTGTGTAAACACAGATTTCCATTTGTCTTGGATAGATACCTAAGGACGAGACTGCTCAGTTGGGTATGCTGAATTTTATAAGACATTGCCAAATTTTTCTGAAGTAGCTCGACCATTTTGCATTCTCACCCATAACATATGAGTTCTATTTGGCTCCACAACCGCACTAACACATGGTACTGCTGATCTCTGTGAGTTTAGTCTTTGTAGCAGATGTGTTGTAGTGGTTTCAATCTGCACTGCCCTGAGGATTAATAAGCATCTTTCCATGTGCTTCTCTGGTAGTCATTCAGCTTTTTGGTGAAAAAATTATCTGTCTTTTCACTACTGAGTAATGGGAGTTCTTTATGTGTTCAGGATATAAGTCCTTTATAGATTAATTTATCACAAATGTAGCTTCTCAGTCTGTGGCTTGCCCTTTTATTTTCTTAATAGGGTCTTTTGTAGAGCAGGCATTTTAATCATACTGTATCAATTGCTTTTTTTTGCATCAGGGTCTTACTCTGTTGCCCAGGCTGAAGTGCAGTGGCACGATCAGGGCTCACCGCAACCTCAATCTTCTGGGGTCACGTGATCCTTCTACCTCAGCCCTCCCCCTTCCCCCCAGTAGCTGGGACTACAGGCATGTACCACCACACCTGGCTAATTTTTTAAAATTACTTTGTAGAGACAAAGTCTGGCTATGTTGCCTAGACTGATCTCAAGCAATCCTCCCGCCTCAGCCTTCCAAGCTGCTGGGATTACAGGGATGAGCCACCATGCCTGGCCTCTTCCTTTATGATTAATATTTTTTGTGCCGGGCTCAGTGGTTCACCCCGTAATCCCGCGTTTTGAGAGGTTGAGGTGAGTGAACTGTCTAAGCCCGCGGGTTCCAGACCCACCTGGGCAACTTGGTGAGACCTCATCTCTACAATAAATCAAAAAATTAGCCGGGCGTGGTAGTGCGCACCTGTAGTTCCAGCTACTTGGAAGGCTGAGGCGAAAGGATCGCCAGAGCCCAGCAGGTCGCTGCTGCGGTGGCCAGGAACGGCCACTGCACTCCAGTCTGGGAGATGGAGTGAGACTCCAACTCAAAAAATATATATATTTTTTGTGATCTAATCTATTTCTCCTTACTCCAAGGTTGTAAACACTTTCCTGTTTTCTTTTAGAAATTTAAAATTTTACATTTGGGTATATGATATATTTTAAGTTAATCTTTGTGCATAGAGAAGATAAAGTCCAAGGTTCATTTTTTTCTCCATATGGATGTTCTGGTGTTCCAGCATTACTTCAAGAAAAGACTGGCCGGGCTCAGTGGCTCAGCCTGTAATCCCAGCACTTTGGGAGACCGAGGTGAGTGGACTGCCTGAGCCCACAGGTTCGAGACCCACCCAGGCAACTTGGTGAGACCCCATCTCTACAATAAATCAAAAATTAGCCGGGCATGGTACTGCGCACCTGTAGTTCTGGCTACTTGGAAGGCTGAGTCGGAAGGATTGCTGGAGCCCAGCAGGTCAAGGCTGCGGTGGCTGTGAGTGTGCCACTGCATTCCAGCCTGGGCAACAGAGTGAGACTCCAACTCAAAAAAAACCCCAAAAAACTATCACTCTTTTGCTTTATTTTTTATTTTTATTTTTGAGTTGGAGTCTCACTCTATTGCCCTGGCTGGAGTGCAGTGGCATGCTTGCAGCCACCACAGCCTCAACCTGCTGGGCTCAGGCGATTCTTCCGCCTTAGACTTCCAAGTAGCTATAACTACAGGCATGAGCCACCACGCCCAGCTAATTTTTTTTATTTATTGTAGAGATGAGGTCTCTCCAAGTTGCCCAGACTGGTCACAAACACCTGGTCTCAGGCAAACCTCTCACCTCGGCCTCACAAACTATTGGGATTACAGGTTTAAGCCACTGCACCTGGCCCATTTTCCTATTGAATTACTTGTGCACCTTTGTCAAAAATGAGTTGACCTAGCCGGACTCGGTGGCTCAGCCTGTAATCCCGTGCCTTTGGGAGGCTGAGGTGAGTGAATTGCCTGAGCCCGCGGGTTCGA